>NC_048292.1:26775770-27045770 GCF_009762535.1 Notolabrus celidotus
CCTTGTTCACACTGCAGGCAAAAATGGCCCAAATCTGATTTTTTTTGGGTCAAGTGACCAGGTCAGATTTTTTAGAGGCAATGTGAACACTCAAAACTGGTCCAAATCAGATTTTTTTCAAATCAAATTTAGACCACTTCCATATGTGTTCCTGAATCAGATACAGATCTGATCTTTTTCAAAGCGACCTCAGTGTGAATGGCCAAGGTGGATTTGATGCGCGTCTGATACTTTCACGTCACTTTACAGCGACACACGTCACAATTCTGCACGGCGGTAGCCTTGCAAAAATGGAGGATAGCAACGATGGAGCAAGTCAATGGAGGGACAGCGAGGTCTTAGACCTTATAAAAAATGTTTCTTTATACTTGACCTCCTCCTCACCTGGTCATTCATTCATTCATTCATTCATTCATTCATTCATTCATCCATTCATTCATCCCACTGCACATAAACTTTGTAACAAAGGCGAAAATGCTGACTTCCTCCATGTTAACGTTTGTGAAACAGCTGCATGTGATGTCATTGTCACTGTTCTTTTGCACATGCGGGGCAGTTCTGAGCCGCAAACAGTTCTCACTGGAATCGGATACAGGTCACATTATAGATGGTAATGTGAACAGGCAAACAAAAAATCTGAATTGAGCATTAAAGGTGAGATATCACGCTTTTTTCATCAATATATATTGGTCTAAGAGGTCCCCAAAACATGTCCTTAAAGTTTATGCTCAAAAAAACACTTTGAAATCAGATTTTGGCATGCCTGAAAAACCCTCTTCTTCAGTCCTCCTCAGAACACTCTGTTTTCTCTCTGACCACGCCCCCTCAGGAAGTGGATGTGCCTCGGCTCTCCAGCACGTTGATCTAATGTTTACATGTTGGCTGAATATACACGGCTGCTCACAGACCCGCGTTACTTCAACCCTCTGAATCTGATCCAGAATCTGATCCTGACGGAGAGGCGCCTGCAGCAGGACCTTTTCTGAAGGATTGGTCACAGATTTAGTGTTTCTTGTTGTTTTATTTATCAGTATGTCCAAGTATGTCTACCAACATGTAGCTATGTGGCTATGATAACTAGCGCTAGCATTTATCCATCATAAATAAAAATCATCCACTAGATCTCAAATCTGCAGAAGTGGGGAGTAAAACCGACCTCTGCCAGAAAGGCAGCAGGACCTTTCTGAACCATTGGTCACAGATTTAGTGTTTCTTGTTGTTTTATTTGTCAGTATGTCGACGTGTGTCTTGGTACACAGCTACAGCTATGACATGTAGCTATGCTAACTAGCGCTAGCACTTATCCATGATAAATAAAAATCATCCACTAGATCTTCAAATCTGCAGACGTGTGGAGTAAAACCGACCTTTGTGTTTATTAAGACAGCCTACAACTAGCATGCCTCCCTCCTAAGCTCCTTGTTAGCACACATTTGTGCAGGTAATGAAAAACGGAGGAAGGGTTGAGTTGTATTTTATACAGTCTATGGGCTGAACAAGCTCCGAGCTCTGACTCTGTGACAGACCGGATATTGTTGTTACGTAACAAAAACACTGAAGTCTGAAACGGCTCGTTTCACACACATTTACAGAAAGGTGGAGAAATCAGAACAGGGGCAGAATGGATTTTTTTTCATTCTCGGGGGGTTTGTAGACATGCCAGGGAAACATATTTCAGGTAGAGAACCATTTAAAAGTCCATTTTGCATGATATGTCACCTTTAAGCCTTGCAGTGTGAACATAGCCTTATTGGCAACTTGTGGGAGATGAAGTCTTTAATGAATAATGTCAATAATTGGTTGTTTCCAGTCATTTTAAATGGAATACATTCCATAAATATGAGACTAAAGGATTATTGCGTAGACTCTGGCTCATCAGCTCAGTATCTTTTAAATCCTAGAAAGCCTTTCACTCAAAACAATGGCTCAATACAAAAGACAATTTACAAATCCACAATCTTGCTCTCACAGCATGTTTGTATCAAATGTATTTATTGGATTGTATTTGATAGTTGCACAATTCCATCTGTAATTCTGTTGTTTTGTATGATTTATTTATTTATCCTTTTCGGGAGTATGACATTGCGCAAATCCAAGTATCATTCCCTTCTTTGTTTCCTCGTGTGTGCCTCACATCAATCCTTCTGCCTCAAAAGATCAGAGAACTCTGTTAAGCTTCTTCAATTAGCCCAACAGTGTTTGCTCATCCCGTTCTCCCCGCCTGCGATGTTGTTGTTTGAGCTGTTTTTCTCATCTTGTGTTTCTGAAGTGTTTCCTAAGAGGAGAGCGTTGAGATGAATGTCATAATACACTCCAACAGTGATTGTGACTCCTTAATTACGATGCAGAGGGTGTTGTCTTTGAGATAGACAGAAGTGGAAGAGGAGGATTATGAGGCTAATTCCCTTCTTATATTTTCCTTCATTAATCTCTGTGGAGGGATACGAGAATCTTTAAATGCTAATGTCCAATAAAGATGTCAGCGGTGACATTTTACAGTGACGGCGTAGATGTGGACAAAGTTGACTAGGTTGTTTAGGAAGAACTTTTCTCTCTTTACTCAGAGTATTTGCCTCGTATGTTAATTTGGAGAAACTTCTTTTCTGGGTAATGCATCACTTTGTTTTCTCAGCACTAAGCTCACTCGTGTGTCTTGAGCGAGTAATTCAAACATTTTGTGCCAAGGTTGAAAGCAATACCCTCTCTCATCCTCAGAAACGACTAATTACTCACACTTCTTTAGAGGAATCAAACTTTAATTCAAAGACAAGTTAATTCGGTTTAATTTAAGCACAATCAGCTCTATTTACAAGAAATTGGAGGTCATTGTGGCAACAAGATGAAGAGTGGACAATCAAAGGAAATCCTGCTATTTCCTTAAAGCACCTTTAGATCACCTTAAAACAAATGACAGATAAATCACAGGGCCTCATCAAATACTTTCAGCGTCCAAAACGTAGAAAATGAAATTAACTCCAACTCTTTCCTTTCTTTCTTTTCTGGCTCCAAGGACAAACGCCCCTCTGGAAATCCCTTCTGAAGGGATTTGATCTTTTTCATCACATTGTCATTCTGTTGGAAGTGTTAATGCTGACCAAGGCTACTCCGATGCTCGATTCTCGTCAACTTCACTGAAAGTCACAGCACCCTTGGGAGTTAAATCTGAAGGAGAGGACACTAGAGGTTGGCGTGGTATCGATCTCTGTTCTCGTAATCTCTGCTGGCAAACCGGGCATCCTTCTGTCCGTGCGGGACTCGTCCGAACGGCGCGTGGTCGTTGAAACACGTGTCGAAGACGTCATCTACAATTTTCTCCGCCTCTTTTCGGCTAATGTTCCTCACAGCTAGTATGGAGCGGAGGGCTCGCCCTCTGACACATTCCTGCTCAGAAAAAAAGAAAGAAAAAGAAAACATAGAAGTGTTAGTTTACGGGGATAAAGGCAGTAGGAGATGCATTCATCTCAGTGTAGGTACCTGATGATGCTGCTTCAAGCCAAAGTTAAATCTTGCGGCTTCATTCTTAAAGGCGCAGTCTTCACTGAGGTTAGCTGCCCGGATCTGGAAGAATGACACAGAAAGAATTTGGAGACAAAACTTTGAAGTCAGGATATTTATAGGTTACTGCCATTTTTTGTTCTTTTATAAGAGCAGAATTTTTAGCTTAATAATACTTTCAAGAAATGCATCTGGAAGAGAAAAGAGACAAGGATGATTTGTTTCATTGTATCTAATCTACCTCACATTTCCTTCGTTCTTAAAGGTGACATATTATGCTCTTTTTTCATCAATATATATTGGTCTAAGAGGTCCCCAAAACATGTCTCTAAAGTTCATTGCTCAAAAAAACACTTTGAAATCCGATTCTGGTCTGCCTGTAAACCCCTCTTTTTCAGCCCTGCTCAGAACACTCTGTTTTCTGTGTCTGTGCCTTTAAATGAGAATGAGCTCTATGACCACGGCCCTTCAGGAAGTGGGTGTGGCCTCGGCTCTCCAGCACGTTGATCTAATGTTTACATGTTGGCTGAATATACACGGCTGCTCACAGACCCGCGTTACTTCAACCCTCTGAATCTGATCCAGAATCTGATCCTGACGGAGAGGCGCCTGCAGCGGGACCTTTCAGAACCATTGGTCACAGATTTAGTGTTTCTTGTTGTTTTATTTGTCAGTATGTCGACGTGTGTCTTGGTACACAGCTACGAACATGTAGCTATGTGGCTATGCTAACTAGCGCTAGCACTTTTCAGCGAAAAATAAAAATCATCCACTAGATCTTCAAATCTGCAGACGTGGGGAGTAAAACCGACCTTTGAGTTTATTAAGACAGCCTACAACTAGCATGCCTCCCTCCTAAGCTCCTTGTTAGCACACGTGTGCAGGGAATGAAAAACAGAGGAGGGGTTGAGTTGTATTTTATACAGTCTATGGGCTGAACAAGCTCCAAGCTCTGCTTCAGTTACAGACCGGATGTCGTTGTGACGTATGAAAAACACTGAAAACTGAAACGGCTCGTTTCACACACATTTACAGAAAGGTGGAGAAATCAGAACAGGGGCAGAATGGATTCTTTTCATTTTCGCGGGATTTGTAGACAGGGACACATATTTCAGATAGAGAACCATTCAAAAGTCGATTTTGCATGATATGTCACCTTTAAAAATGTAGAATATGGTAATTGAGGGCAAGGACTTTTGTATGGGAGGTGTTCTGTGCCTGTTTTTAGCAGGCTTTAGAGTACACAGACAAAACCATGGAAAACCAGCTGGAGTGCAATCCACTATAAAGACATCCCCAATCTCATCCGTGGTATTCTGCAGACAATGTATTCCTTTTGATAAACAGATATCTGCCTGCATGAAGGGTAGCTAACAATCAATTCAAAATCAAACATTTCAGCTTGAAGGAAAAATCATTTAGATGTCTGACTTCTTGGATTGTATATGAAATGACTCATCCTACCTTAATTCAACAAACAAACATTTAAAAAAATAAGTTGCATTTTATTTTAACAAATATGAATCCAGATGTCTTTATTTGGGGGATCTTAAGACCTGTTAATAACAAGTAGATCAAAAGGAAGTGGTTTCTTTATTGGGGCAAGAGCCAAACCTCTGTGTAGTTCACTATTTATTGAAGTATATCTATATTCAGTTTCACTTTGCTCTTTACTGTGAAGGACAATCTTATTGCTTCAGCATACTATCACATTTTGAACAGTGCTATGCTTCCAACTTACATGACAGTGCATCAGTGCACAAAGCAAGGACTATACAGACATGGTTTGATGAGTCATGCACAGAGCCCTGACCTCAACCTAATAGAGCACCTTTTGGATGAACTGGAATGGAGATTGGGAGCCAGGCTTTCTAGTCCAGCATCATTGCCTGACCTCATAAATGCTCTACAGCAGGGGTTCCTAAAGTGTGGGTCGGATCCCCCTGGGGGGTCGCGAGACACACTTCCAGAATGTTTTTTCTTTTTTTTTTTTAAATCTAAAAATTGTACATTTTTCCCATTATAATAAATAATATCAACATAAACAGTAGCTTAACTTGAAATAAAACCTTGAAAATAGAAAATGTAATACTTTTTCTGCCTGTCTTTGTTTCCAGATGACTCCTAAGTTTAGGGTTAGTGAACAGTTCATTATCAAAAGCATCAGTAGCAGCAGGTTAATTCATAACAGCACAGGAAACACAGACACATGCTCATATAGGTAGGGTCATTTTCTGCAGACCAGCTAAATGAAGCCACATTAAATCACTTTGAGGGACAGTGGGGGTTGCAAGTCTTTGGCACCTATATTTTGGGGGTCGCAGGCTGAAAAGTTTGGGAACCCCTGCTCTACAGAATAAATGTGCACAAATTCACACAGAAACACTCCGTCTCGTGGAAAGCCTTCAAATAAGAGTGGAAGCTGTCGTTAAGTATATGTGTTTGAATACAATGTCATCACAGTCCCTGTTGGTGTAATGGTCAGGTGTCCGAATACTTATGTCCATATAGTGTATCTGAATACTTAGACACCTCAAGTTGCCAATTGGACCACATGCTGAAGAATCCCACTCTGTCCCAGAGGCTTTGTTTGACGGTAGCCAATGGGTTCTGATTGCTCAGTTCACATTCAATTTATAACCTGTTTTAACTGAATGTGAAGGACAATCTTGATGAGTAAATAAGACATTACAGTATAAAGGATATAGCTGTACCAGGGTTTACGTTAGCCAGTATTTACCGGCTTTGTTAAGAGTTTGTAATGACATCCTCCTGGCAAATGACTCTGGTGACCATGTCATCCTTGTCCTTTTGGACCTAACTGCGGCTTTTGACACGGTGGACCACAGTATCCTAGTGGCTCGGCTAAGCCATCTAGTGAGCATCTGTGGTACCGCACTTGAATGGTTCAAATCATATTTGTCCAACAGGTCTATGAGTGTACGCATTGGAAACTCTGTTTCTGACTCAGCTCCGCTTCTGTATGGGGTTCCACAGGGGTCCATTTTAGGTCCACTGCTGTTCTCACTGTATCTACTGCCTCTGGGTTCCATCCTGAGAAAGCATGGCATCTCCTTCCACTGCTACGCTGATGACAGTCAAATATATGTGCCGCTGAAAAAGAAAAATGCCTTTTCCCTCTCACCACTTCTTGCATGCCTTGAAGACATCAAAGCATGGATGGCTTTGAACTTCCTAAACTTCAATGAAAAAAAGACAGAAGTAATGGTGTTTGGTCCCAGTGGCCCTTGTGAACTCCCTCCGGTTGATCTGGGCCCTTCGGCCGTCTATTTTAAGTCGAAAGTCTCAAACTTGGGTTTTAAGCTTGACAGTGATTTTAAGATGGATCAGCAGATCAGCTCTATAGTAAAGTCCAGCTTTTTTCACGTTAGGCAGCTGGCAAAGGTGAAGCCTTTCCTTGCACGACAGCACTTTGAAACAGTAATCCATGCCTTTGTCACATCCCGGCTGGATTACTGCAATGCACTTCATTTAGGAATCAGTCAGTCCTCCCTCGCACGTCTCCAGTTGGTCCAGAATGCAGCCGCTCGCCTTTTAATTGAAGCACGTAAAAGGGAGCACATAACGCCCATTTTAGCCTCCCTCCACTGGTTGCCTGTGCATTTTAGAGTCCATTTTAAGATTATTTTATTTGTTTTTAAATCTTTAAATGGTCTCGCCCCGCCCTACCTCTCTGAGCTGATCCATCTCTACGCCCCTGCTCGGTGCCTCAGGTCAGCTGATCAGCTGCTCCTGGAGGTACCGAGGTCCAAGCGGAAGCTCAGGGGGGATAGGGCTTTTTCTGTCGCTGCTCCCAAACTGTGGAACGATCTTCCTTTAGCCGTCAGACAAGCCCCCTCACTGTCCACTTTTAAAAGTCGTCTTAAAACCCATTTTTATTCCCTGGCTTTCGACTCAGCATGAGACCCTGCTCTTGTTACAGTGCCTTTTTATTTTTATTTTTCAACTTTATTTTATCTTATTGTTCTTCTTGATTTTATGATTTTATTGTTTGTTTTTATCCATTATGTTTCTGTACAGCACTTTGTGTCCAACTGCTGTTGTTCTTGAAGTGCTTTATAAATAAAGTTGAGTTGAGTTGAGTTGAGTTTTAGCCGGTTTCACGTGCAGATATCGTCGGCCAAAATGTCCGGCGGTAAAAATACCAAATACAAATAACCATATTGCTCATAATTTAAGCTGGGGAGGTTTCCCTTTAAGCTGCATTTGAAAAAAGTGGACTAGTCTTATATTCAGGGTCTATACTTTTACATACCAACATTCGTTCATGACCGTGCCGTGAAGCAGCGGATTACTTTGGTTCACCCAAACGCCACACGTCACGTTTACTGATTGACAGCAGCGTGGAGAAAACACTCAGACCTGAATGCTCAAAAACATCAGGAGAACGCTTCTCCACTTATGACGGACGCTTGAAGATTTGTATAACCACAGCTCTTACTTTGACAAGTTTACAGAAGGTTATGATCATATGCTTTATGATAGTTTAATCAAGCTTAGCCTCCCAGCATGATGAGATATGAATATCAAGACATACTCTGTGATGGCCACCTTCCGAAACACTTGAAATGAGGACAGATAGCGTGCATGTGGATTACTCCTTCAGCGCTGTGTGCAGAGGACGTTACCAAACATTCACCTGTTAATTGCACGCGGAATTCGGAGCGGAGTCCGGTGCAGAGGGGCACGGAGGACACCTGACTGACATGGCAGGTCACGCCTGTTGGCCCCGGACCAGAGGAGGCTCAGGTTAGAGTAAAAGTGCGGGGCTCTCAAACTTCAGTGCTTATTAGGTCATGAAGCGCTCTATAATGTCCATGTGAATGTAAACCGGATCACGAAACTGCACTTTGAGAAAAGAAAGTCCAGGCCTGCTGGTCCGTTACGCGATGATACAGTCTCTCTCCCTCCCCCTCTGTCTCCATGCAGCAGGTCGGCATCGACGCGCTGTCCCCCGGTGCTTGATCATATTATTTATTCATTGATTAATTTCAAATTTGAGTGTTTTCAGTGTTGTATTGCTGATAAATGTAAGTTATTAAGCAGATCAGGCTTTCAGAGCGGATGTCCTACAGTTATTCTATATGGCTGGAATTCTGGAATATCACCGGCCAAATTGGCCAGCATAAAAAAAGTCTACCGTAAACTCTGAGCTGAACATAGTCCAAGAATGCAGTGTTTACTGTCTGCTAGGTCAGGATTTGTACAGTTCCCAGTTTTTTTTTTTGAAAATACAAACAAAAGATTCAATATGAGATTTTAGGAAAGAAGTGAATCATCCCTTTGCTGACAGCCACAGATGGAACAGGGGCTGCCAAACCTAACTTGAAGATTTATCTAGTATGTTTTTGCTCCACATTTATATTAGCATTCATGCATCAATCAAAGCTACCGTTGCACTTAGACTCAGTCATTGTCAAACAAAAGAAAGCTCACCTCTGAACAAGCCAGATGTCTGTAGTTGTTGAACCAGTCCACGTGAGCCCTGCAGTGGTCAAAGGCATGAATCAGCTCATGTGTGACCACTCGGTTCATGTGGGACTGCTGGTGGATGTTGTTCTGACACAAAACAATCTACAAACAAACACAAGTGTCATTATTAATGAACAATTAAATACATGTACGCCATCAGACCCTGGATTATCTGAATAACTGTCTAATACATCGTCCTTACTTGAGAGGAAGCTGCATCAAATCCACCGCTGACCGTCCCGTCACAGTCTTCACAGGAGAAATGTCGGTCTTTGTACACTTTGCTGTGTGAAGAATGAAACCATCATTTGTTGCCTTTGCTATAATGACATTTTTAAGTTTTGAGAATATACAGTTCAAATTTGAACTACTGCTAAGTTGTTTTATAAGTGTAAAAGGTTGCCAATGAAGAAAATCAATAATCAGAAAAGACAACATTGACAGAAATGACAAAAAATGTGGGCTATGAGAATTAAGAGGATTTATTTTTTTCATAAGTAGATTATCTTTTCACAAGTTATAAAACATCAGATTAAGTTCAACTTGATATAGAATTAAATTTGCGCTTCACAAAAACAAACATTATGGCTGTGCTTCTGCGGGCCAAAACCGGACGCGGATGCTGCAAGAAAACTTGAGCCATTCTCCGTGCTGCCAAACTACCTGTGTGAACAACTGTTCTCTTTGATGAAGTTAAAACATCTCACAGGAGTCGTCTTACTGATGAACACCTTCACTCAATCCTGAGGATTTCCTCAGCTCAGAGCCTGACCCCAAACATTGATGAACTTGCATCCAAGATGAGATGCTGAGTATCTGGCTTAGACTAGTGTGCATCACAGAGCAGCCGACTGAGCTTAAATATGTTTCCTTTTTGCACTTTTTCTCACTACCACAGGGCATTTTTGGTTTTTATTTGCAGATTTTTTTTTGCTAATGTTGTTGGCCTATGGAAAAATATTTTCATAAGAAACTAGTAAAGCTCATTCATTAGATAAGCGGCAGATTGAGCAATAAGAAATAAATGCAACATATTTTTCATTTATTTAATATTTATAGGCAATAACTTAAGCTTTGCTAGTTCAATGTTGAATATGTGCAATAAGTTCATTTCAATAAGTTTTGCAATAAACATTAAACCAGTCCGGCCCCTGACTTGCACCGATTTTTTTATTTTGGCCCTCTGTGTATTTGAGTTTGACACCCCTGGTCTAGTGGCTGTTATTTTTGCAAAAGGAGGCTCTACTAAATATTGATGTGATTTTTCTGTTGGAGTGCCCAAATTCATGCACTTGTCTAATTTTACTTTGATGCATATTGCACATTTAACATTAATCCAAAAAGCGTAATCTCACCACTGAAATATTACTGTGTCCATCGGTTATTTGATATATCAAAATGAAGTTGCTGATAAAAACACCCAATGATTTATAAATGAAAATAATGGAAATTGTCAGTGGTGCCCAAACTTTTTCATACAACTGTCTGGTGCCTGCAGGACCACTTTGCAAAGTGAAAAAATTACAGAGAAGACATTCACTGCAATTTTTCAATAATAGTGACCAATATTTCAAATTTATCCTCTGTATTATAAAAACATAGTGCTGACGGAGCGCACCTGAACGGGGCTCCGGGACATTTTTTCTCAAAATGAGAAATTAGATTACTTTGCATAATCCATTTGAACTTCATGAAGACTTTTTGGAGTGCTTCATGATCCAATCAACACTTAAGTTTAGGTTCATTTGTCACATTTGAACGGTGGATCCACAATCTTTGAAAGGAGCCTCACATCATGCGTGCTAACCATACATGTGCATGTGTAACAGGTGCGCTCCGTCACAACTAGCACTAGCACTACACCCCCTCATACAACACTGTCCAGCAAGCACACTGTTCATGCTGGAGCAGGGGGGTCCAAAATAGTCTTCATTATTATAATCTATCTGTTCTTTTGCAGTAAACATTACACACTGTGTCAGGTGAATGGGTAACCTGTGTGTTTGGTGTGTTTGCAGCAGGTTTCAGTGCTTAAAGAATGTCATATTCGGTCCACTATGAGACTCATCATGAAGAAAAATACAACAGCTGTTTTTGTGTTTTGAGTTCATTAAATGTGAACATTTACAGAATGTACTTTTTTGCACTAAAACAAAGGGACAAATGTAGAGTTTAGAGATAGACTGATATGTTTTTTTCTGGACCGATACCGATTATTATTAGTCAAGGAGGCTGATAACCAATATTTGGAGCCAATATTCATTGCAGTAAAAGGGGAAACATTGGCGTCAACTTTTTGAATAATATAAACTCCAACACTTAACCCTGTTTAAATGCCTTTAAGCATATGTTTATTAAACAGCTTTTCAGATTTGCAACATGTTAAAGATTTTTTTTTATCTTAGACAATAGACATCTTTGTTTTAATATTCTAACACAAAGTGCAGGGAGCTCTGAAGCTCAGCAGCATGTCTTACAAAGTTCAATGAAAACTTAAACTAATAAATAGCTCCCTAAAGTTTTCTACAGTACATAAAATTTTCCAAAGTGTCAATATAAGTGAAATGTTAATGTTTCACTTATCTTTGTTTTATGGGGATATTTCAGTGTTTTTTTTAAAGGTGACATATCATGCAAAATGGACTTTTTAATGGTTCTCTAGCTGAAATATGTTTCCCTGGCATGTCTACAAACCCCCCGAGAATGAAAAAAATCCATTCTGCCCCTGTTCTGATTTCTCCACCTTTCTGTAAATGTGTGTGAAACGAGCCGTTTCAGACTTCAGTGTTTTTGTTACGTAACAACAATATCCGGTCTGTAACAGAGTCAGAGCTCGGAGCTTGTTCAGCCCATAGACTGTATAAAATAATACTGAATCCCCCCCTCTGTTTTTCATTACCTGCACACATGTGTGCTAACAAGGAGCTTAGGAGGGAGGCATGCTAGTTGTAGGCTGTCTTAATAAACACAAAGGTCGGTTTTACTCCCCACGTCTGCAGATTTGAAGATCCAGTGGATGATTTTTATTTATCATGGATAAATGCTAGCGCTAGTTAGCATAGCTACATAGCTACATGTCGTAGCTGTAGCTGTGTACCAAGACACACGTCGACATACTGACAAATAAAACAACAAGAAACACTAAATCTGTGCCCAATCCTTCAGAAAGGGTCCCGCTGCCTTTCTGGCAGAGGTCGGTTTTACTCCCCACGTCTGCAGATTTGAAGATCTAGTGGATGATTTTTATTTATCATGGATAAATGCTAGCGCTAGTTAGCATAGCTACATAGCTACATGTTCGTAGCTGTAGCTGTGTACCAAGACACACGTCTACATACTGACAAATAAAACAACAAGAAACACTAAATCTGTGACCAATCCTTCATAAAACGTCCTGCTGCCTTTCTGGTAGAGGTCGGTTTTACTCCCCACGTCTGCAGATTTGAAGATCTATCTAGTGGATGATTTTTATTTATCATGGATAAGTGCTAGCGCTAGTTAGCATAGCCACATAGCTACATGTTCGTAGCTGTGTACCAAGACACACGTCTACATACTGATAAATAAAACAACAAGAAACACTAAATCTGTGACCAATCCTTCAGAAAGGTCCTGCTACAGACGCCTCTCCATCAGGATCAGATTCAGAGGGTTGAAGTAACGTGATCTCTGAGCAGCCGTGTATATTCAGCCAACATGTAAACATTAGATCAACGTGCTGGAGAGCCGAGGCACATTCACTTCCTGAGGGGGCGTGGTCAGAGAGAAAACAGAGTGTTCTGAGGAGGACTGAAGAAGAGGGTTTTTCAGGCATGCCAAAATCTGATTTCAAAGTGTTTTTTTGAGCATAAACTTTAAAGACATGTTTTGGGGACCTCTTAGACCAATATATATGTTGATGAAAAAAGCATGATATGTCACCTTTAAGTGGGGTTGTATGAGTTTTAAATCACTAGTAATTGTAGGGGCCACAACAGATGCTGCTCAGCTCGGCCCCTGTAATGAGAAACTGCAGGAGAAATAGAACACAAGCTAGGCTACAGTTTCTGCAGACGGTGTCATTTCTGATTTAGTGAATTTTGAAAGATCCCAACCTGAGCAATCACTTCGGTTTAGGTGTATGCTCTACTTGGAGTTACCTGGTGGTGCGGCTGCATCAGAGCCAAAAAAAACCAGTTTTAAATTGATCTTCTATCTAGTAGAGTTGTTGTTATTTATAGGTTATTACGTTATGATTTTACTGGTCTGGCCCACTTCAGATCAACTTGGGCTGTATGTGGCCCCTGAACTGACATGAGTTTGACACCCTGCATTAGAAGGTCATTTCATTAATACAATCTTATCATCTGTCTCAGAGTTTAGTGTAACCACGTGAACAAGGTTTCCTGCAGGAATATGAGAGAAGCACAGGGCAAGGGTCAACAAAGACAACACTTTGATGTCATTATAAAATGGTACATACCATCCTGAGCTCTTCATGGCACTGAGGAGAAGTTTGGCATAAGGACCTGAGAGGAACACAGACATTATCAGGAGCATTCACTGACTGACACCACTGCTAGCTTAATGAGCTCATGTTAAATGATCAGGAGCTGTTTGTTGCTCTCATAAACACCCTGACAGCAGTGTTCACACTCAAGCATTGTAACATGAATTACATAACATTTGACATTGAATGTGTTTTCCTCTCACTCCTGAAATAATAGCATTACTGTAACAGGCAGAATGAGCTAGCTAGAGCAGGCTACTTACTGGTTTCCATTGCAAACTGCAGCATGACCTGACACTTGTGGTTGAAAGTGAACAGGCTCTCCCCGATGGATCCCTTCTTATACTTCCCCTTGGTCCTCTCCGGGAATAAGTCGTACCCATAGTCCTCTTCTTGTTTGGTCTGATCCATTGTATGAACTGTAGTCAGCTGATTTATTGGAAAACTGTTAGCATTAATTCTCCCCGTGTTAGCTAGCTGGCAGGGGAGGTCATCACTGTTTTGTTGGTCACGTGGTAGCTTTGGGTCAAAGGTAATGAATATTAAATTCGAGTTAAATATAAATTATTCTGTTACAGAACTGACGATGTATTCAAGATCTATCAAATGTCACATATAAATGAAATAACATTACCCTTTATCCTGTGTAGCTTTGTTAGAGACTACAGCATAGATCGTTTGTTCGAAACGTTGAGGTAAGACATCCACTCAGAGAGGGATTTCACGAACCAAAAACTCACCAAACACGGAGGACAGGGGCGTCGTACCTAGGGCCTAAGTGGGGAGGGGGGCCCTTAATGTGCCTGAAATAAAATGTGTTTTCTCCCACGCTGTTCTTCTTTTTTTTTTTTATAGCTGCAATAAGATAACTTGTAAGATAACTTGTCTGAATAAATAAACAAAAATTCAGGATTCCTTTTGGAATTCCTGAGATGTGCCGCATCTCATGCCAAAAGTGGGGAACTGTCATATATTCACAGAGTCAAGTGTGGCTGAATCTGATTGAAAGTAAACTGTAGGTTTTTAGAGTTTTATTTGACTCCATGAGGTTAGATTAAACCAAATAATGCCCCCTTGTTGTTATTCAACAAGTCACCTGGCTTCAAATAATCTTGTTCAAAGAGGTGGACAGTCTGAAGGTCAATATTGAGCAGTTACATTTGGAGGAATTATAAAAAGAACCCCAATATATAGTTTAGATTTGAGTCAGTTAACCAGGATAGTTTTAAGCATATATTTTTGTTTACTGCAAATAAACCAGTATTATAGCAGTAATGTTATATTACATCCACAGAGTATTGGCTAGCATAACTTAACATATGAATCATATGATCTGTCAGATCTATCATGTAAACATAAAGGCCTCTAGTGGTTGTCAATTTTCTACTCCAAACTGACAGCAGGGATGTGATGTTAATGTTAAAATGTGTTTTATATGTCTGAAAAATAAATATTATATCTTCCTGAGGAAATATTACATTCACTCTTATTTATTTACAATATTCAGGGCTGTGAAACCAAGTTATAGTTATTTATGTCTTTTAATGGGTCATTGGGTTATGCAGGTGTGGTTATAACAATTTTGTAGGATTGGCTGTGGTGATGGGGCCTACTAAAATATCTTTTAAGGGGGCCCAGAATTCCTGGCGACGCCCCTGATGGAGGACCCTATACTTTGCATACTTTTAAAAAAAAATATTTTTATTAGTGACACAATCAGAGTAAAACACAGTGATGTCAATTCAACCATAGACTGTAAATAAAAATGGACAGTGTTGCTCCGCCTCTTCCCGTTGTACAGTTCTGAAGCCAAAAAATCCCACTCCTGGGCGCAGCCATTGTGCAGCCAGAGCCTGTGAAGCCTTTGTAATAATCTCCGCCCTACAGCGTAACGTCACAAGACACTGTGTGCCCTTTGAAGTTTCGTTCTATGGCGGCTGTGAATCAAAGGAAACAGGAAGTAAAACCCGTTTTTTTAAACTCTAATAACTAACGAAAAAGAAACTTTTCAGAAAAAAGAGGCCTTGGACATAAAACAGTCAAATAATAACTACATATCACCACAGCATACGGATGTGAGAAACATTCATACGACGTGTATTTATTTTTTAATGTTTGACTGCTCCCCCATTCAAATGAATGCAAAATTATCAGATGTGTTGTTTTAAATAAAGTAGTCACCAAATAGATAAATGGCAATGGAATACAATAAACAAACAAACATTGATCAAATTTGAAAAATATAATAATAATAATAATAAAGAAAAAGAAAGAAAGAGAGAGAGAAGTTGAAGGGGGTCTAGGTTAGAGGAAATGCTGGCAATGAGTGAAAATAATCAATAAAACAATTCTTTTTTTTTTTTTTTTTCTTAGAACTACCCTTCACTGTTAGACTTATCTTCTCCAATTTGAGAAATGACATAACGTCATTGAGCCACAATGATAAAGAAGGAAGTTTGGAGGCTTTCCAGCGGAGTAGTATTCGACGCCTTGATAAAAGAGAAGTAAAAGCCAATCCCTGTGATTTGGAGGAATTAAGTTGAACTTGATCCTGGTCCATCTTAACCTGAATACCCAGGACTTTTGACATGGTCATAAAATAATCATTCTAAAGATGATGTAGTCTAGGACAGAAAAAAAAACATGTGACTCAAGTTATGCAAGGAAGCATGACATCTATCACATTTATCTGGAACATTAGGATATATTTTAGATCATCTAGATTTGGTTAGATGGACCCTATGCAAGACCTTGAACTGTATTAGCTGCAGTGTGGCACAAAGGGTTATAGAACTTATGTTATGGACCACTCCATCCCACCATTGGTCAGTCAAATTTACCCCTAACCCATGTTCCCATGCGTTTTGTACGGAAGAGGATTCAGGCCACTGAAAAAAAAAAAAAATTAAGGTCAATTTTTTTTTATTATTATTATTATTCTGAGATTAAAGTGCGAATTCTGAGAATAAAGTCAGAATTCTGACTTTAATATAAGAATTCTGAGAAAAAAAGTCAGTATTCTGAGAATAAAGTCAGAATTCTGACAATAAAGTCAGAATTGTGAGATTAAATTCATAATTCTAAAAAAAAGTGAGAATTCTGAGAATAAAGTCATAATTCTGAGAATAAAGTCATAATTCTGAGAATAAAGTCATAATTCTGAGAATAAAGTCATAATTCTGAGATTAAATTCATAATTCTAAAGAAAAGTGCGAATTCTGAGAACAAAGTCATAATTCTGAGAATAAAGTCATAATTCTGAGAATAAAGTCATAATTCTGAGAATAAAGTCAGAATTGTGAGATTAAAGTCATAATTGTGAGATTAAAGTCATAATTCTGACTTTAATCTCAGAATTATGACTTTAATCTCAGAATAATAATAATAATAAAAAAAAAATTGACCTTAATTATTTTATTTTTTTCAGGGACCCTAATCCTCTTCCGTAGTTTTTAGTTTTAATAACTTTTTTCTTTTTTTGAAGTAAAGAGTTTGTAACAATAGACGATCTTTGGTTACGCCCACTGTGTGGTAAGCAGCGCAAAGCATGCTGGTACCTCGCTGTCATGGCTCCGTATACAAACAGAAACCTCTGATAAACACATTTTCATGAAGTTTAAGCCAAATTGTCTGCGGCTACATTTTACCTGTCACACCCAGCCGGATAATAAGTGCCAGGTATTTTATAAGGTATAGGCTGCGACAGAGTCACTTCCTGTTTCTTTAATCCTTTTCATGTTTTCTGTTTCTGCTCGTAAGCTAGCTGCTAGCATCGAAAGCATGACAGCGTGATACTCGTGTTTCCCTCTTGGTTTTAACGCCAACTTCAAGACAAAAACTGCAACTATTAGTTCAAAGAGTTTGTCCAAAACAAATGTCTGTTTCGCAGGAGATAACATGTCCGGGGGAAACAAAGCCATAGAGTTGCAGCTTCAGATGCGGCAGAATGCGGAGGACATGCACAGCTTCATGAAGGAGCTGGAGAGCTGGGAGACTGACATCAAGAAGAAGGACGAGGACTTGAAGAAGGGAGGACTTCAGGAGGTTCAGGTTAGTCATCCATCCATCCATCCATTCATCATAGGAGCAGGCACAGTCATGGTCGATGTAAGCAGCATGTTGTCTCTGTGTTTGTAGAAGAATCTCCCGCCTGTGCGCAACAAAGACTACAAAACAAAGATGAGGGAGAAGAAGAAGAAGAAGAAAAAGAAGGAACACACAGGGAACGGTGACACAGAGGAAGATGGATCGATGGAGGCCTCAAGGATCAAAGCATACGACTACCGATCATGGGACAAGTTTGATGTGGTAGCTAATGCATCCCTTAAATATGTACTCCTCATCATAACATCATCAGTGAAGTAGCAGTGTTTGACTAAAGATGAATGCTTCTGTGATGACAGGACAAAGCTCTGGCTGAGATGGATAAGGAGGAGAGCCCTGCTGAGTCCAATGAGTCAGACTCAGAGGACGCTGCAGCTGATAAGGAGACAGCGCTGACTGAGAAAGAAAAGGTTGATATAGTATGAGGAGTAATGGAAGAAAATACAACAGATGAAAGGAATGTATCTTCTCTTAATGTGGGTTGTTCTTTCATTTTCAGGGAAATGCCTTTTTCAAAGAGGGAAAGTATGATGATGCCATAGAGTGTTACACCAGAGGGATGGGTGCAGATCCTTACAACCCTGTGCTACCAACAAACAGAGCCACCTCCTTCTTCAGACTCAAAAAGTAAGTACATACACACTAGAAGTAAGTGCATACACACTAGGGGATTATAATCCCCCTAGTGCAACAATCATCTTGGCAGATGTCCGGGGCTTCTTGTTGACATCTTCGACTACTTTCAAAGTTCTTGCAATCTTGTGTTTTCTACCAGGCCCAGGTTTGTTTCTAACAGAGTTTGTCTCCTTGTACTTTGCAATGATGCAACATACAGCTATTCTAGACACTGTAAAACACCTGGACATGACAGTATAGCCTTCTCCCTTATTATGAGCCTCCATTATCTTCTTTCTGAGCTCAAGACTGATTCTCTTTGTCTTTGGCATGGTGAGTAAGAGTAGTCTCTCTCAATAACGTGTTCAAGTGCTCTGTTTGGAGTCCCTGAAGTAAATCTCAATGCTGTTTGAATGCTCAGATGTTCCTAGGAAACAAACTGACTGCTCAGGTGTGTTTTAAAAGTAAAAATTCACAGGGGGGCTAATAATTTTGACCACCCTATTTTTCACTATATTTGATATAAAGTTATCCTAAAAATGTATTTTACATTCCAAAATGTACCAAAGCTACTAAAGAACACTGGTGAATGTTTGCTTATATCAAGTTTTATCAATGATTCAAATATTGGGCAAAATTTAAGGAAAATGTTCCAGAATTCCTGGGGGGCTAATCATTTTGACCTCAAGTGTAAAGCAAACAGACTGGTGGGAATTGCTAGTACGCTATGTTTGCAGATCAGCAACATCAGAGCCGTCTGGGCTTTCCTGCTGCTGACCCGGTTGCGCTCCCGGCTGACACCTGACCGAATACACATGTTTATTTTTCTCAATAAGAACGAGTAGACAGAAAACTGGACACTGTGAGTCAGAAGTACTTCTGTGTTAGTATTATGAGCCTTCACTTTATAAGATTATGTCCACAGAGAATATTCTATGAGCCTGATCGTTGATGATCAGCATTTTACACATCTTGTACTAATATTCAATACCGTCAGTTTTGTTGCTGTAGACAATATAATTTAGGGGGGAAAAATGTATTTGGCCTTGCTTTTGCCATGAGAATAATGATGGTTTTTTTATTGATTAATCCATAATTGATCATTAACATTTCCAAAAATCGATCACAGAAAATACTCAAAATGTACATCCCTAATCAAAATCAATGTAGTTATCCTCTGAGTCATCTTCTTCCTTCATAGTCTTGGCCTTGCGCTCCATGTTTTCATGCAGAAAGATGAGAGTATCAGACACATCAGTTTTACACGCCAAGTCACGTTACCTCCCTTTTTATGAAGTGACTAAGACTATTGGTTAAATCAATGATAAGATATCTGCTTAAGCCAAACAGAGGCAGAGTCTTCACTCACTACAGTCATGGCCAAAAGTTTTGAGAATGACACAACTATTAATTTTAACAAAGTCTGCTGTTTCAGTTTTTATAATGGCAATTTGCATATACTCCAGAATGTTATGAGGAGTGATCAGCTCAACTGCAATTAATTGCAGAGTCCCTCTTTGCCGTGAAAATGAACTTTATCACCAAAAACACATTTCCACTGCATTTCAGCCCTGCCACAAAAGGACCAGCCAACATCATTTCAATGACACACAGGTGTCACACACATTAACACAGGTGTGGGTGTTGATATGGACAAGGCTGGCGATCAATCTGTCATGATTGAGTGACTGGACACTTTAAAAGGAAGATGGTGCATGACACCATTGTTCCTCATCTGTTAGCCATGGTTACCTGCAAGGAAACACGTGCAGCCATCATTGCATTGCACAAAAAGGGCCTAACAGGGAAGTTTATAGCAGCGAGTAAGATTGCACCTCAGTCAACCATCTATCGAATTATCAAGAACTTCAAGGAGAGAGGTTCAATTGTTGCCAAACAGGCTCCAGGACGCCCAAGAAAGTCCAGCAAGCGCCAGGACCGTCTCCTGAAGGTGTTACAGCTGCGGGATCGGGCCACCACCAGTGCATAGCTTGCTCAGGAATGGCAGCAGGCAGGTGTGAGTGCATCTGCACTCACAGTGAGGTGAAGACTTTTGGAGGAAGGCCTGGTGTCAAGGAGGGCAGCAAAGAAGCCACTTCTCTCCAGTAAAAACATCAGGGACAGACTGATATTCTGCAGAAGGTACAGGGACTGGACTGCTGAGGACTGGGGTAAAGTCATTTTCTCTGATGAATCCCCTTTCCGATTGTTTGGGGCATCTGGAGGAAGGCTTGTTCGGAGTAGACGAGGTGAGCGCTACCATCAGTCCTGTCTCTTGCCAACAGTGAAGCATCCTGAGACCATTCATGTGTGGGGTTGCTTTTCGGTCAAGGGAGTGGGCTCTCTCACAATCTTGCCTAAAAACACAGCCATGAATAAAGAATGGTACCAGAACGTCCTCCGAGAGCAACTTCTCCCAACCATCCAAGGGCAGTTTGGTGATGAAGAATGCCTTTTCCAGCATGATGGAGCACCTTGCCATAAAGCAAAAGTCATAACAAAATGGCTCGGGGAACAAAACATTAAGATTTTGGGCCCTTGGCCAGGAAACTCCCCAGATCTTAATCCCATTGAGAACTTGTGGTCAATCCTCAAGAGGCGGGTGGACAATCAAAAACCCACAAATTCTGACAAACTCCAAGCATTGATTATGCAAGAATGGACTGCCATCAGTCAGGATTTGGTCCAGAAGTTGATTGACAGCATGCCAGGGAGAATTGCAGAGGTCTTGAAAAAGAAGGGTCAACACCGCAAATATTGACTTATTGCATGAATTCTGTGTAATTCTCAATAAAAGCTTTTGATACTTATGAAATGCTTCTAATTGTATTTCATTATACCATAGAAACATCTGACAAAAACACCTAAAAACCCTGAAGCAGCAGACTTTGTGAAAATGTAATATTTGTGTCATTCTCAAAACTTTTGGCCATCACTGTACACAACTGCATAGAGGGGAGGAGGGAGAGAGAGAGAGAGAGAATAACACACGACTTGTCGACTCCTCCAAAGTTACGTTGACTTGTGCCACAGATGTCGACAAACCGGCTTGTCTGTTAATGCCCTAATACAACCTGATGATTTTTGTATTTTCTAATACTGATACCAAAGGATACGCTGGACATGCATGTCTTTTTTTTTTAATGCAGGTATGCTGTGGCAGAGTCGGACTGCAATCTGGCAATAGCTCTGGACAGCAACTACTTCAAAGCGTATGCACGGAGAGGAGCAGCACGGTTTGCACTGAAGAAATATGAATCTGCATTAGAAGGTGACGATCCGTTGTTGAGATATAATGAGCTGTTCTACTGGAGCACACTGAGATGATTCTGTTCTCTTTCCTTATAGATTATGAGACGGTTCTCAAGCTTGACCCAGGGAATGTTGAAGCACAGAGTGAAGTTGAGAAACTCACAACGGTGTGTGTGGAAGATTTTGAAGTGAGGAGAGGAATTGTTCCAAGTTCTCTCCTGTTAACCACCTTTTCTTGGCTGGTTCCAGATCCTGGAAGATCAGGTACCTTCCACAAAGAGTGAAGAAACCAAGCCAGAGGAGGCTCCCACAGAGGACCCTGAGCGGCAGAAACTGATGGAGGACCAGCAGAGACGACAGGAGGCCGTTATGCAAAAAGACAGAGTAAGGTTGACTGCAGTGTCACAGACAGGAAATACTCCTCAACTAAGTTTATTTCTAAATGATTTCCAATGATGTGTTCTGAATCTATCTTCAGGGGAATGCTTATTTCAAAGAGGGGAAGTATGAAGCAGCTGTGGAGTGCTACAGCAGAGGCATGGAGGCCGACAGCATGAATGTGTTACTGCCTGCCAACAGAGCCATGGCCTTCCTCAAGCTGGAGAAGTGAGTGCACTATTCATTTCTTCTGCACATTTCTTTTGTTAGAGTAAACACAAAGCTTAAAGTAAGGTAGACACATTAAGGTACACACATTTGTTGTTTACTAGATGGTTTTATGATGCATTTTAGAATCTTATTGACCCTTTGTAAGTCAATACTTTGCACTTTTTAATACCTATCTACATAACTGTATCCAACATCTTCTGGACCATCAAGATAGAGTTCTTTTACAGCTAAATAACTGCAGGTTGGGAAGTTGTTTCACATGAATAATGACCTTATGTACTTTGAGCAACATCTGCTTTTATAAGGTTGTGGTACCATCATACTGAGTTAAGCATATCAAGATTATAATGAGTGTTTTTTACTGACAAAGAATGGAAAAATGTGCACCATATGTGTATTTTAAACTTGATTTAGAGCTTTTCTTAACATACTTTCTGTTTCTTGTAGGTATAAGGAGGCAGAGGAGGACTGCACCAAAGCCATTTCTCTTGACAGCACCTACTCAAAGGCATTCGCCCGCCGAGGCACTGCAAGAGTGGCTTTAGGAAAACTGCAGGAGGCTAAACAAGGTGCAGTACAGGGGAGGGGAATCACTCTTCCCAAAGCCAGTTAAAGTCCCATTTTTTACACATGGGAGAGACCAAAAAACTGTTTGTATCTTGCTCTGTGTTTTTAGATAATCCATGTTTTCTGTGTATTGTTGGTTTGATTTTTGTTCTTTCAAATCCCCATTGTCAGGCAGAAACCTTGTATCTACAGAAGAGCATGAGGGTGACAGACACGCACATTTTTTTATTTGGGTCTAATTATTTAATTTTAATTCTGAGGAAAAAATGTCATAATTCTGAATTTAATGTCAGAATGTTAAAGATTACATCTGCATGTTTAAAAAAATGTCTGTCCCACCTTCAAATTCTGCAAAAAACGAGCAACCTTTTTTAAAGTGTAATTCTTTATTTTGTAGAATAATTCTGTGTAAGAAAAATACAACATCATTTTTTTAAATTTCTCACCCACCTTCTAAATTCTCAAATTTTTTAAGAATAAAAAAAAACATTACACCTTAAAAAAAAAATGTGTTCGCTCAACAGTCCTCCCCAAAAAAAAATTCAGTGGCCACTTCTGTACACATCTCCACATTTAATCATTTCATTTTTTTCCATTAACGCTATAGATCTTCCTTTGTGTCTGTCAGTAGGCTCTCTAAAATAAATTAGATGAAAAAGTTTGTGGTTGAATTTTATGCAGTGTTCAATTATTTGAAGAACATTGTTTTTTTGTACTTCCTGGAAAGTAGTGTTTTTGGAGATACAAGGTTTCTGCCTGACGGTGACGAAATGTGATTAGATCGCTCTTCAATCAATCAATCAATCAATCAATCAATCAATCAATCAATCAAGCTTTATTTATAAAGCACCTTTCATACAAATCAAATGCAACCCAAAGTGCTTTACAGTGACTGAAAAACAAGAAAGAAGCAGAAATGAAACAATGGCAAGACACATTAGGGTACAATAATAAGAAAAACAGTAATAATACAAATTAAAAATAGGAACAGCATAAAATAAAATAAAATAGAGACCAATGCACACCAAAAATAAAATATGTGTAATTAAAATAAGTTAAAGCATCAAAATTAAGGTACAATAGTTAAAATAAATAGATTTAAAAGGTAAGGATAAGAGTTGAAAATAAAACTAAGGCTAAAAATATCAATAAAACTGAGTAGATAAATAAAAATTAAATACATGAATGAATAAATACATAAAAATAGGGATAAGATAACAGTTAAAATTACTAAAATAGTAAAGCAACATTTAAATCAATATTACAGTAGGAGGTAAGTAATAAAATTGTTAAACCCTATATAAAAGCCAGACTGACTAAATACGTTTTTAGTTTACGTTTAAAAGTCTCAGTATCTCTATCAGCTCCTCTCAGATCCTCCAGCAGGCTGTTCCATCGTCTTGGAGTGTCGTGGCTGAAAGCAGCGTCAACAAATGTTTCTGTTCTCCTCTGAGGAACAGTTAAAAGAGAGGAGCCGGAGGATCTGAGAGGCCTTCCTGGTTCATAAACTAAAAGCACCTCTGATATGTAGTCTGGTGTGAGGCCATGCAGCGCCTTAAAAACTAGTAAAATAATTTTAAAATCAATACAAAAAGCCACAGGCAGCCAATGTAAAGATTTTAAAACAGGCATTATGTGTGCTCTCCTTCTGGTACTCGTTAAAACTCTAGCTTCTGCATTTTGTATTAACTGCAGTTTGTTTATTGTGTTCTTTGGAAGACCAGAAGGGAAAGTGTTACAGTAGTCCAGCCTGCTGGTTATAAAAGCGTGCATTAGTCTCTCTGTTACGTTCAGAGAAAGAAACGGCCTCGCTCTAGAAATGTTCTTTAAATGATAAAAGGCTGTTTGGGTGATTAAACGAACATGTGGTTTAAAATTAAAATCAGAGTCTAATAAAACACCAAGGTGTTGTCATTGTCATTCATTGGAACAGCTCGTTTCTAATTTCATTAAACTAAACATGGAAAGATTCAGCAGTGTAAATGAAAATGTACTGAAACAGTAGGAGCAAGGATTATTGATATCACTTCTTTGTTGTTCTTCCATAAAACTTAGTCTGTGTGTTTTTGTTGTCTCTGTCCAGATTTTCAGGAGTTGTTGAAACTTGAACCTGGAAACAAACAGGCCCTGAACGAACTCCAGAAACTCCATCTTGTATGTTTCAAATCCAGTTATTAGTTTAAGAAATAATTTTTTATTGAACAATTCTATAGGTATAGTGTTAGAAATATAAATATAAGTGCTATATGAATGCTGTTATGTGACTGAAAGAATGAAGCTTACTCCATAAGTGTGTCAAGGCCTGTCTGGTCAATCTAATGTACTCTTTTCTTCATTTCCTTCTTGTTGAATCAGGACGAGGGTCCCAGTGGCCTCCTGGAAACACCAGACAGCATGCAGAGGAGAACAGTTCAGCCAATAGACAAACCCAAACATCTGCAGTCAAGGGTGAGTGGAGTCAGTTACAATTTTCTCTCAGTGTTTCCTGTATTTGTCAATTAAAACACTGTCTCTTAATTGCACTTCAATGGAAACATTAGAAAGGTTCATTTCTAACAGTACTGACAATGTATACCTCAGTTTCCCCTCAGGAAAAATACATACATTTTCTGAACTTATTTTTTGTTGTCATTTTATACACCCTATTATAGTCTTTGGGTAATTTTTGCCAGGTATAAAAAAGCAACCTAAAGATGTTACTGTGGTTTCTGTGTAGTTGCAGTATAGTTTCTTATAGACTAACAGAAAAAATAAATAATTGAAAAATAATGAATTTAAGAGATTGAGGATAATGTGACTGTGATTTCTGTCTTTATCCAATTTGTACTTGTGAAAAACAAAAAAAGTAAGCATGCTTCATCTATCCAGTTAAACACTTCATGGTCACAACACGCTTTACTTTTATTTGTGTAGTTCTGGGACACTGGAGCTAACTGTTAGGCCTCCCAAAGATCTTGTTGTTGGGCCTAAATTGATGAGGTGCCCTCTTCATTATTTTTTTTTTCACAGATATGTTTATTGACATTTTGTTAAATGCAAATGACACAAAACAGGACAGCACACAGACAGTGACACAACAACAACAACAACAACAACAACAACAACAACAACAACAACAACAACAACAACAAAAACAAAAACAAAAACAACAACAACAACAACAACAACAACAACAACAACAACAGTGGTACATATTATATTAGAATTTAAATGATATAGAGAAGCGTATACAAAACAGGTTAAGAGTCTGGGTGTCATCCTCTCCTTCACCTCCCATATCAACCACGTCACCCGGTCCGCCTACTTTCACCTCCGCAATATTAACCGTCTCCGTCCTTCACTCACTCCCCACTCCATGGCCATTCTTGTTCACAGCCTCGTCACCTCCCGTTTGGACTATTGCAACTCCCTTCTGTTTGGTCTCCCCCACAAAACCCTCCATAAACTTCAACTGGTTCAAAATTCAGCCGCCCGCATCATCACACGCACCGCCTCCATCCACCACATCACACCCATCCTGCAACAGCTCCACTGGCTCCCCATCACACACCGGATCAACTACAAAATACTTCTCCTCACCTTCAAATCCATACACAACCTCGCCCCTCCATATCTCTCTGACCTCCTCCATACTGCCACACCCGTCCGTACCCTCAGATCCTCCTCCTCCATCCACCTCACTGTCCCCCCTGCTCGCCTTGTTACCATGGGGAGCAGAGCCTTCAGACGCTCTGCTCCCCAGCTCTGAAACTCTCTCCCACCTGACCTCCCCAACACTGACTCACTCCCACATTTTAAATCCAAACTCAAAACTCATCTGTTTAAACTGGCTCACTCCATCTGACCACAACTCCTCTGTCCATTCACTTCAACAAACTACTGTTTGTTATTTAAACTCTGTTTGTTTTTAATGTTGTAAGGTGACCTTGAGTGCCAAGAAAGGCGCCTATAAATAAAATGCATTATTATTATTATTATTAAAACAGTATGTATAAAGTAAATAAATGATTAAGTAAATAGATAAATACAAAAATTAAATACAATTAAATAAAAAATAAAAACAATTCACAATAAATAAATTGTTATTGGTCAGTCTGCCGCCGTCAACATCACTTTGAATATTGCCAAAAAGGTAACCACCTAATCAGGGATCTCAGAGAGGTCCAGCTCCTGCAGATACTTAAAGAATGTCCCCCTTCATTATTGATTGTTTATTTTGATGTTCTAGCTCTTGCTGCCCATATATGTAGTTAGGGGCCATGTGGTAGGTTAGGAAGTTTAGGTGTTGGCAATATCTTGATCTAACATAAACAGATCCAGGGTCTGTTGTAGGTGCCAATACAGTGTGGGTTGCAGTGGTCACTAAGGGTCATTTAATAGGAAATGTTATTTATCAGTTAGACTAAATTTGACACTTATATTTTTAATGAGGGCACAAGCTCTTGTGTTTATTTCAAATGTCCACCAGGTGGCAGCAAAGACACTCCTGTATTTGGAATTTCTGTGTTTAAGTTCCCTCATCATGTGTCTTAGCAGAAAGTCAATCATTCATGTTGTTTTTATATGAAGAAGATGAACACACAACTGTACTCCTCACTGTCCACTGGAATTGTTCCCTCTCTTTTCAAATGTGCAGCCTTTAGTCCCACTCTGAAAAGACCTGGTTCAGACCCCAATGATTTCAATAACCTCCGCCCTATTTCTCACCTTCCTTTCATTTCCAAAATCCTTGAAGAAACTGTTGCCTCTCAACTCCACTCCCATCTCACCAGTAACAACCTTTATGAACAATTCCAGTCCTGTTTCCGTCCCCGTCACAGCACAGAAACAGCCCTCATAAAGATCACCAACAACTTCCTCATGGCAGCTGACTCCGGTTTAATCTCCATCCTCATCCTCATCGATCTGAGTGCAGCCTTCGACACCATTTCTCACCCCATCCTCCTCAATAGACTCTCCTCCATAGGCATCACTAACACCCCCCTGCACTGGTTTCACTCCTACCTCACAGGTCGCACTCAGTTCATCCAACTCAAATCCTTCACTTCACAACCCTCCCCCGTCACTTCAGGTGTGCCCCAGGGCTCTGTCCTGAGGCCCCTCCTGTTCATCATCTACCTTCTCCCACTTGGCAATATCTTCAGCAAATTTGGTATACACTTTCACTGCTTAGCGGATGACACCCAACTCTACCTGTCCAGTAAACCCAACTCTACTCTCTCTCCCTCCCTCCTCCCTCACCCTCTGCCTCTCTGAGATCAAGTCCTGGTTCACCTCCAACTTCCTTTAAAGCTGGGGTTGGCAGTCTCGGAAAACTAGCATGAATTTGAATGTAGCATTTCCTCAGGACTCCGTCTAACCCCTCCCCTCCTCCCTCAGAGCTCCTCCAAAACGACGCCCCCCCCCCCCCCCCGCTCACATGCACGAGCGCCGCTGATTCTCGACCATATGATGGCGACTGATTCAAAACCGGTCCTCACCAAAACATTATCATAGTGAAAGTTAAAAACACAAACAAACATGGCTGCTGTTAGTACTCACAACTGTCATTCTAGCATTATCCAGTTGTCATGGTGACACGATATCAGGAGAAAAGTTACAACACATATATAATACTGTAACAGCTCTACTGTTTGTTAAACGTGTTCAGTGTAGATGTTCTTAATTCCTACAGTGTTGACAGTCAGTGAAGGCATCAGGAGAGGTGTAGAGTGTGTGAGCTGGAGAGAGGAGAGACAAGAGGAGAACTTCTTCATTCATTCAATCATTGATTGTTGCTTTGTTGGTTGTCGTGATCACTGCCTACAGTGACCGGTTATTAAAGATCAAGAATCAAGAATCGGCTCGTCATCCCTACAGCGTCCGGACAGACGCTACAGTACATCTACATTTTCTGTAGGACTTACTAAATGTCATTAATTCTTCTGCTTGTCAGAGCCCCCGTGGTGAGAGCTTTTTAGACTCTGATCCGGACTACAGTCCTGAGCAAAGCACCTCATCGGGTCAGAGGGGACAGGCCTGAGGTCGAGCGAGAGGGGCAGTCAGTAGAGTCAGGGGAAGCAGAGGCAGGAGACGGGGACTCAGAGTACAGGGGAAATGTACACGCAGGAGGCGGGCAGAACGGCAGGACGGGATTTGAATGGTTTAAAATTTTGGGTCCCAAAAAAGGCTGATTGGTTGGTGTTTTCCCAGGTTTACTCCGGCTGTAGATAGCAGCTTTCTTTCACTCTTTTTTAAGAACACATTATGTATGGATTACCATCAGGACATAAAGATCATTTTAACCAGTATAACAAAAAGTGGATCTAAATCTGACTACCAACCCCAGCTTTAACTTAACAGCAATAAAACAGAGCTCCTCCTCATAGGTACTAAGTCCACCCTATCCAAAGCCCACAGTTTCTCCCTCACCATAGACAGTTCAACAGTGTCCCCCTCCCATCAGATAAAGAGTCTGGGTGTCATCCTCAACAGCTCACTTTCTTACCATTCTCACATCAATAACATAACCCGGTCTGCATATTTCCATCTCTGCAACATCAATCGTCTCTGCCCCTCTCTCATTTTAACTTGGTGTTATTTTTGCTTGTTGTTTTTATTTATTTTATTGTGTTATTGTATTTATTGTGTTTTAACCTCTCTGTAAAGTGACCTTGAGTGTTGAGGAAGGCGCTTTTAAATAAAATGTATTATTATTATTATTAGTTTGATTTTGAACAAACTTCCATTGCTCTCCAGAAACCTCTGAGGAGGATCGATATCGAGGAAGTGAGTGGAACGATGTCGGTGCCAGAGACGGCGCCCAGCGAATCCAAGTCCTTCCTGCAGGAGGTGGTGAGAGAGACAGAAGACGAATCCTCTTCACTGTCGACATCACCCAGCGCTAAAATGATCAAGATCGAGGAGATAGCAGAAACCCCTTCTAGCTCATCAGACCAGTACGTATCAGTACTTTTCACTGTTTCTATGGGATTCTAGCAGTCTCTTTCCCCGACTCATATTCTGCTTCTTGTACCCAGAGCTCCATCTACAAGACCGACCAAACAAACAGTGAAGGAGGAAATGGTTCATCCACCTGAACCATCAACAAACCCCTCGCCATCAGTCCCCGAACTCCCTCCTCCTCCCACCAACAGCTTCCAACTGGAGGCTGATCTCCGCAAGATCGGAAACCAGCCTGAAGTCATTTATAACTATCTCAAGGTGAGCACTTTGAGGATAACAAATCTGGGTGTTTATACTGACATTAAAGCTGGGGTTGGTAATCAGATTTAGATACACTTTTTGTCATACTGGTTAAAATGATCTTTATGTCCTGATGGTAATCAATACATGATGTGTTCTTAAAAAAGAGTGAAAAAAAGCTGCTTTCTACAGCCGGAGTAAACCTGGGAAAACACCAACCAATCACCGTTTTTTGGCTCCCCAAATTTTAAACCAATCAAATCCCGTCCAGCCGTTCTGCCCTCCTCCTGCGCGTACATTTCCCCGGCGTGCACTCCTCTGAGTCCCCGTCTCCTGCCTCTACTTCCCCTGACTCTATTGACTGCCCCTCTCGCTCGTCCTCGGGCCTGTCCCCTCTGACCTGATGAGGTGCTTTGCTCAGGACTGTAGTCCGGATCAGAGTCTAAAAAGCTCTCACCAACAAGCAGAATAATTAATGACGTTCAGTAAGTCCTACAGAAAATGTAGATGTTGTAGCGTCCGTCCGGATGCTGTAGTGATGACGAGCCGATTCATGAACACGTTGAGTTTTAATAACCGGTCACTGTCGGCCGTGATCACGACAACCAACAAAACAACAATCAATGTTTGAATGAATGAAGAACTTCTCCTCTTGTCTCTCCTTTCTCCCGCTCACACTCTACACCTCTCCTGATGCCTTCACTGACCGTCAACACTGTAGGAATTAAGAGCATCTACACTGAACAGGTTTAACAAACAGTAGAGCTGTTACAATATTATATATGTGTTATAACTTTTCTCCTGATATCGTGTCACCAGTACAACTGGATAATGCTAGCATGATAGTTGTGAGTACTAACAGCAGCCATGTTTGTTTGTGTTTTTAACTTTCACTATGATAATGTTTTGGTGAGGACCGGTTTTGAATCAGTCACCATCATATAGTCGTCAATCAGCGGCGCTCATGCATGGGAGTGGGGGCATTATTTTGGAGGAGCTCCTAGGGGAGGGGGGGAGGGGTTAGACGGAGTCATGAGGAAATGCTACATTCAAATTCATGCTGGTTTTCCGAGACTGCCAACCCTAGCTTTAACTGCAATAACATCACATTTGAGTGTCTTCTTTTGTTCTGGTTTTGCAGCAAATCAAGCCTGAGGCATACACAAACATTTTCCAGAACTCCCTTGAACCTGACATTCTCAACAAGATCCTGAGGACGCTGCATGGTTTCTATATAGCGTGAGTTTTTAAATAGCTGGTTTCACCTTCAGCCCCGTGTTGTCTTGTGTTCTGCCGGGCTTTAACAGTCAGTCTTGTGCAGGAATGAAGCCCCAGCCGTCACACTGGAGATCCTCAGGAGTCTCGCGAGCGTGAGGCGCTTCGACATGGCCGTCATGTTCATGTCATCCCCAGAGAAGAAAGGTTGAGTCCCTTTTGATGTACTTCTGCATATGACTCAGAGTTTTTTTACCCACATACTCTTTCATGTTTGTAATTTGCTGTGCTACTTTTCTTCCCCGCAGTGCTTAAAGAACTGTTTGACTCCCTTCATCAAGCTGAGCTGGAAGCTTCTTCGATCACGGCGTTACAGAAGAAGTATGGTGTGTGACGTTTGAATTGATGTCACATCTGTAGACTGTAAATGTGAACACAAGTTGCTGCAATGTTCTAAAAGGAAACCAAAGTAGTTATATTCTAATAAACTTTCATTCATTTTCATCTTATTTGACTGCTTTGTTACGGCTCCATAAGAACACAATGTTGTCTTTTTCTCTTCATTCCTCTGTGTTTATTACAGTTCTTCCTCTGTTGTTATTGATGGAGGTTAAGAAGAAATTAAGATAAGATACTCCTTTAATCGTTCCCACAACGGAGAAATTCATGGAGTTACAGCAGCAAACAAAAAGGTGTACAGTACATGAATACATATAGAAAAGAAATGTCTATCAGAGAAGACAGCTTAGCCATAATTCTCCTGTCAGCCACCACCTCCACAGGGTCCAGGACTGAGCTGGCCTTCTTCACCAGTGTGTTCAGTCTTGCTCTCCTGTATCCTGTCCGCCCACAGCTGGTGAAATCCTTCCAATGTGGCGTTCGTGTCCGGTGTTAGCTCTGTTAGCATGATGCTGCTCTGCCAGTATTCCCTCTGATGCTGGGTTAGCTCGTCCACCTTATCATAGATAGATCTTACATTCCCCATAACGGTGGGTGGAAGGACAGGTCGTATAATAGTACAGTCATGGCCAAAAGTTTTGAGAATGACACAAATATTACATTTTCACAAAATCTGCTGCTTCAGGGTTTTTAGGTGTTTTTGTCAGATGTTTCTATGGTATAATGAAATACAATTAGAAGCATTTCATAAGTACCAAAAGCTTTTATTGAGAATTACCCAGAATTCATGCAATAAGTCAATATTTGCAGTGTTGACCCTTCTTTTTCAAGACCTCTGCAATTCTCCCTGGCATGCTGTCAATCAACTTCTGGACCAAATCCTGACTGATGGCAGTCCATTCTTGCATAATCAATGCTTGGAGTTTGTCAGAATTTGTGGGTTTTTGATTGTCCACCCGCCTCTTGAGGATTGACCACAAGTTCTCAATGGGATTAAGATCTGGGGAGTTTCCTGGCCAAGGGCCCAAAATCTTAATGTTCCGAATTTTGTTCCCCGAGCCATTTTGTTCTGACTTTTGCTTTATGGCAAGGTGCTCCATCATGCTGGAAAAGGCATTCTTCATCACCAAACTGCCCTTGGATGGTTGGGAGAAGTTGCTCTCGGAGGACGTTCTGGTACCATTCTTTATTCATGGCTGTGTTTTTAGGCAAGATTGTGAGAGAGCCCACTCCCTTGACCGAAAAGCAACCCCACACATGAATGGTCTCAGGATGCTTCACTGTTGGCAAGAGACAGGACTGATGGTAGCGCTCACCTCGTCTTCTCCGAACAAGCCTTCCTCCAGATGCCCCAAACAATGGGAAAGGGGATTCATCAGAGAAAATGACTTTACCCCAGTCCTCAGCAGTCCAGTCCCTGTACCTTCTGCAGAATATCAGTCTGTCCCTGATGTTTTTACTGGAGAGAAGTGGCTTCTTTGCTGCCCTCCTTGACACCAGGCCTTCCTCCAAAAGTCTTCGCCTCACTGTGCGTGCAGATGCACTCACACCTGCCTGCTGCCATTCCTGAGCAAGCTCTGCACTGGTGGTGGCCCGATCCCGCAGCTGTAACACCTTCAGGAGACGGTCCTGGCGCTTGCTGGACTTTCTTGGGCGCCCTGGAGCCTGTTTGGCAACAATTGAACCTCTCTCCTTGAAGTTCTTGATAATTCAATAGACGGTTGACTGAGGTGCAATCTTACTCGCTGCTATAAACTTCCCTGTTAGGCCCTTTTTGTGCAATGCAATGATGGCTGCACGTGTTTCCTTGCAGGTAACCATGGCTAACAGATGAGGAACAATGGTGTCATGCACCATCTTCCTTTTAAAGTGTCCAGTCACTCAATCATGACAGATTGATCGCCAGCCTCGTCCTCATCAACACCCACACCTGTGTTAATGTGTGTGACACCTGTGTGTCATTGAAATGATGTTAGCTGGTCCTTTTGTGGCAGGGCTGAAATGCAGTGGAAATGTGTTTTTGGTGATAAAGTTCATTTTCAAGGCAAAGAGGGACTTTGCAATTAATCGCAGTTGAGCTGATCACTCCTCATAACATTCTGGAGTATATGCAAATTGCCATTATAAAAACTGAAACAGCAGACTTTGTGAAAATTAATAGTGTCATTCTCAAAACTTTTGGCCATGACTGTATGTTTAGGCATTTGGTGGAAAACTATGACACATTCAGCCCCTACAAAACATATGCATATTTAACAGGTAAAGTTACTGAGAGACGTCTCTGTGGTTTACAATGCAACCCACGATTTGAGCCCACACTAACTTAAGACAATAGAACAATATGGTACTCTCAACAGAGTCCCAGAGTCTTTTAAAGCCCTTCACATTCCCCTTTTATAACACTTATTTCCCATCAAGGCCCAACTCAGCAGTATGAGCCAAGCTTATAGCCTCCAGTTTAGAAACCACAGCATATTCATTTTTACGTATCCATTTTATTGCTGGTATAACTTTATTTAAATCAATAAATCAATCTTTATTTATATAGCGCCAAATCACAACAAATGTTATCCCAAGATGCTTCACAAACAGAGCAGGTCTAGACCGTAGTATATGTTCTATTATTAACAAAGACCCAACATCAAGACAGGATACAATCCAGTCCCTTCCACAGCTTTAAAAACCTTGGGGTAATATTGGACAATCAACTCACTTTCAACCAGCACACCAGTGACATTCAAAAAAGGAGCCATCAAAGACTGTCAGCCATCCGTGAACTGAAAGGACTCTATGTCGCCCCCCGTCTCCTCCTACTGCTGTATCAAAGCATTATCCAATTCATCCTCCTGTACTGTTCCACCTGCTTCTTCAACATGTTGTCTGTGAAAAACAAGGCCAAACTCACACGCATAACCTCCACAGCTTCTAAAATAATCGGTCTCCCCACACCAAACCTCACAGACTTAAACAAAAGAGTCATCATAAGCATCACAACCTCAATAGAACAGGACATCACAAATCCACTAAACACCCACCTCATCCCACTCCCCTCAGGACGCAGGAGAGCACTGAGGTGCAGAAGGGCTTGCCTCAGCAAGAGCCTGATCCCTGCTGTTATAGCGACCCCTGTTTGAGTGTTGATGCCTTTCTTGATAGTTTGTTGAGCTTGCAGTGTTTGTTCTGTGAATGTCTATGTCTGTAGAAACGCAGAAGGTGCTGTGAAAAAGAATTTCCCCAAGGGGACATTCAAGTCCAAAGTCTAAAGTCTTCTTATAGGCAGGATGCAGTCTGATCTCATCTTAATCCAGCATTTAGCAAGTTACAGCGGCAAGGATACACTTATTTTACCCCGGCAGTCTAAGCCTATAGCAGCATAACTGAGAGCTGGTCCAAGCCTGATCCAGCTCTAACTATAAGCTTTATCATAAAGGAAAGTTTGAAGCCTACTCTTAAAAGTAGAGAGGGTGTCTGCCTCCCGGACTCCAACTGGTAGATGATTTCCAAAGGAGTGGTGCCTGGTAACTGAAGGCTCTACCTCCCATACTACAAGATCCAGTACCATCCTACGGTCAGGTCTCAGTCTGATCTCATCTTAATCCACCATGAGCAGAGCACTTTGCAGCATTTAGTAATTTACAGTGGCAAGGACAAACTTCCTTAAACAGGCAGAAACCTCCAGCAGGACCAGACTCATGTTAGACGGTCTGCAGGTATGCAATAAGTCTATCACATCATTTTTAACTGAGCCAAATTAAATGGTTAGACAGCCTATCTGCTTGTTTATGAACTGCCTGTGTATCAGCTCTCTTTTCATTCAGTCACTGCACTTGCAGCAAAGTCTTTTATAAACCAATACAGCATTCCAGTCAACAAATCCATCCTTCTCTTGCCTGAAGAGATCCCTACCGCAACTTCAAACCAACAAAATGGAACATCTTATGTAGTTAGCTTCTAAGGTTCTGGTAGCATTTTCTCCTTTTCCCCATTCCTTTAAAGTAATAAGTCATATATTTGATTTGTGTAATATACTTGTTTGGAGGTTGTAAGACAGACTTGTGGTTTGGAGACTGGCCCTAAAAGGTAAAGTTATAGGTCTGGTCACTGTAAAGTGATTAGATGATTAGATCAGGAAAACCTGAAGTGATTGTTATCGGCCCCAAACACCTCAGAGAGACTTTTTCTGATAATATAAGTACCTTAGACGGCATTAGTCTGGCATCCAGCACCTCGACTAGGAATCTAGGAGTCCTATTTGATCAAGATTTATCCTTCAACTCTCAAATTCAGCAAATCTCAAGGTCAGCCTATTTTCACTTGTGCAATATTTCTAAAATTAGACACTTCCTATCTCAGAGCGACGCAGAAAAGCTAGTCCATGCATTTGTTACCTCCAGGTTAGATTACTGTAACTCCCTCTTATCAGGCTGCCCCAATAAGTCTCTAAAGACTCTTCAGCTAGTTCAAAACGCCGCAGCTCGAGTACTGACTAAAACCAGGAAGAGGGAGCACATCTCTCCAGTGTTAGCTTCTCTACACTGACTCCCAATAAAATGTAGAATAGAATTTAAAATCCTTCTTTTAACCTACAAAGCCCTTAATGATCAGACACCCTCGTATCTTAAAGAACTCATAGTGCCCTATTACCCCTCTAGAACTCTACGCTCCCAACATGCAGGCTTGCTAGTTGTACCTAAAATCTCTAAAAGTAGTATGGGAGGTAGAACCTTCAGTTATCTGGCCCCTCTCCTTTGGAATCATCTACCAGTCAGGGTCCGGGAGGCAGACACCCTCTCCACTTTTAAGAGTAGGCTTAAAACTTTCCTTTTTGACAAAGCTTATAGTTAGAGCTGGATCAGGCTTGGACCAGCTTTTGTCATGCTGCTATAGGCCTAGAGTGCCGGGGGAACTGGCACACTGACACACTGGGATCCTAGCTCACCCCCTTCCCCCCAACCCCCTCATCACTTACTTTAACTCTGCCTGTCCCATTAAAGTTACTAACCATAGACCTTTCTGGAGTCCCTGAGCTCCCTTGTCTCGTAGATTCCTCTGAGCTGCTGTAGGCGTCCTCCTGCTGTGGACGCTGCTACTACTCGTCTCATCACTATCACTTCTCTCTCTTACTCCCCTCTATCTGTCTTTCCAGACCCAACTCGGTCGAGGCATGATGGCTGTCTAACATGAGTCTGGTTCTGCTCGAGGTTTCTGCCTGTTAAAAGGAAGTTTTTCCTCACCACTGTAACTAGCTAAATACTGTGAGGTGCAATGCTCATGATGGATTAAGGTGGGGTCAGACTGAGTCTTACCCTGTCTTGAAGTTGGGTCTCTGTTCATAATTTAACATAGAGTGGTCTAGACCTCCTATGTTTGTAAAAGCGTCTTGAGATAATGTTTGTTGTGATTTGGCGCTATACAAATAAAGATTGATTGATTGATTGATTGATTGATGTATTCCCCAATAGTAAGTAAAATAATGTAAAATAGCATTATCATAACTCAGCTACAAAGCAAGATAAAACTTGAGGGTTAGAGCTTTTTGCTGTCCATTTCTGTAAGCTGAAAATGGAGAGAATCTGTTGTGGGAGTAAGGTGGATGTGACCCGTATTCAGTGTTTAATGCCTTGCTCTCAGCTTTACAAATTATAAGAATTAATCTAAAGCAAACTGACAAAAAAAATCTGCTTTAGAACTGGGAGACCCACTGAGGAAGGGGCAGCAGTCGTTTTGGACAACCAATGATATTTGAAGAAATGTGTCACAATATCACAACAATGACAGCTCCTCTTAAGAATTAAGAATTGAGAAAATCAGATTTATTGAATAGAAAACATTAAAAAAAATTAATAACATCATTTACTTCTACACAAAAAAAAAAACAGTCATCAAAAATAGAAGGATAATTTGTACAGGGTTTAGGTGTGAGTGTGTGCTGTTAAAGTGACGTCTCTCTGGAGTCCCTTGTAGGCCTGAAGGTCAGAATCTCTGTGAAAGTGTGACCTGCAGACACATACAAAGATTATCAAAATCATGTCTGTGTCAAGTTCAACACTTTAAAACTTGTTTTTTAAATGTTACTTCTTCGTTTTGGACAGTGAACAGCACATTCAGTGTACTTTAGTGTTAAGAGCATCAAGTAAGATGAAAGGCTAGTGACCTCTTCTGGCATATAGCAGGTACTATAACAACACAGAAAACAATTCATTTATTACTCAGATTTTGTCCTCCTGAATAAACTAGCCTTAAAATCAACTTCAGTTCATGTACCAACAAGGGTTTTTTTAAATCAGCTTGTGCTACAACTTTGAAACGCACTACTGATCTATTTTTTGCATAAAACATATTTATTCAGTCTGGCTTTTATGTTGGGTTTAACAATTTTATTACTTAATTTTTCCTATTATACTGATTTTAATTTTTCAATTTTTAATTTTATTAAATTTAACTTTTTATCTGATCTTATTTTATTTTTATTTACTTATTCATTCAATTATTTATTTTATCAACTCAGTTCTATTGATATTTTCAGCCTTAATTTTAATTTTAACTATTATATATCCTTTCCCTTTAAAATTATTTGTTTTAACTATTTATATTCTTAATATTAATTTGACGCTTTAACTTATTTTAATTACACATTTTATTTTATATATTTTATTGCTGTCCTTGTGCATTAGTCTCTATTTTAGTCTCTATTTTAAAATCCATTTTTGTTTTTTAATATGTCTTGCCAATATTTTATTTCTGCTTCTTTCTTTTTTCCAATCGCTGTAAAGCTCTTAGGGTTGCATTTGATTTGTATGAAAGGTGCTATATAAATAAAGCTTGATTGATTGATTGATTGATTGATTGATTGATTGATTGATTGATTGATTGATTGATTGATTGATTGATTGATAACAAAACTCAAATTGCAGACACCTCATATACCTGATGTTTGAGCAACATAAACATTCAAATCAAATCCAATTCAGACTAAATAACAATAAATGTCCAATATCTACTCAGCTTAGTATCTAATCTAAAGTCAATCTAAAGTTGTATTTTTTTGTTTTCATCAACACTTGGAGAAACATCAAGGTTTTTAGCTAGTAGATACTATATGATGAGCTAAGCTATGGCTAGGTGCTAATTTTTCTATGTGCTGTCTGGTGGTGTTCAGAGCTTTTTCCACTAAAATAGTGACTGCAGCTGGAATAAGCTTTTTATGCATAGACTGTTTAATAAATGCACGTAGTATCCGTGACGTCACCCATCTGTTCCTGAAGCGTTGTTTTGAAGCCAATCGTTAGCGAGTGCCATATTGGAAATGCTGAACACAACCAAACTTCTTCCAAGCTGGTGTGAGGTAAAGAGGCGGGCCTTTAGCCTTTTTGCTAACAGCTACAGGGTGCCCGCCTGCCAATCAGGTCAGCCATGTGCTTATTTGGGCAAAACTACTCTTACCACCGTACAGTGTGTGCCGATAGAGAAATTAGCTACTCAGACTTAAATCATTTTTGAACCAGGCTGTAAACATGTTTATTTCTGCTGTAAAGATCGTCTTCTTTGAATGGGTGTGTATGTGGTTTCTGTTGTTTCTGCAGCCAGCCTCAAGTGGACGCTCAATGAACTGCAGTGTTTAGCACTTCCATATTGGCTTCATATTTTAAGACTGGAGATTGCCGCTTGGGTTTATGACACTAGAGGCCATTCTAAATGACACAGATCATCCACTTCACAACTTCTTTGTGGACCAGAGAAACAGCAGCAGTGGACGGCTCATTTCTCTGCGCTGCAGGACTGAGAGATACAAAAAATCATTCATCCCTGCAGCCATTAGGCTTCATGACTCTCTAGCCAATGGGAGATGAGCTGACAGACACCTGAATTACTCGTTTTATGTGATTATTATAATTTTATCTGCCAGACACCTGAATTTCCCTTCAGGGATTAATAAAGTACATTCTATTCTATTCTATTCTACCCCTGAAAGTGCACCAAATCATCACAGCTGGCTGCCTTGAAACCAAAACAATGAGCTAAAAGAGAGTAACAAGCTCTGTAGTGCTAAAGGAAGCTAGTATCTAAATTTACTAACTGTTTCCTGTGGGTTTGTTCTTGCGTCATTAGCCATCTTTCATATTATAAGTATTTGTGTCTTCACTCGAATGTAAAAATAATGCCTCTCCCCTCTCTCTTGCACGCTCTCTCTTACGTTTCCACTGGTCCAGAGGCAGGTCTGTGTTGTCCATGGTCTGGTCATAAGGCTGTGCCTCAGTCTCTTCGTCCGTATCTCTGAACTCACTGAAGATAGGCAGCTCCAGGGCCTCTGAGGCGCTCACCCTCTGCTCAGGGTCAAGAAGCAGCATCTTTTCCAAGACACACACTGCTGTGATGCAGACACACATATCAAAATCAGCAGGGCAGACTTATGAGCATAAACATCAGTGTCAACTGTAGAATGAAGATCTTTACCATTTGAGCTAGCTTTGGAGAAAATAGTGTGCAAGTCTTTCTTTGGCACTTTTGGTAAACTTCTGATGTAGTTTTTGGCCTGTTGGGAAAGGAAGAAGAGAGAGTTGGCATGTCAAGGGATTTCCAGCAGTCAAAGATGAGTCAGGTAAGAACAATGTTTTGTTTTGATACTTGGATTTTGCACGATTATGAGACGCCCAACTCTCTAAGGGTTACTTCCTCACATAATGTAACATAAAACAGTGTGCACTAGGTAAGTGATAGGTATAAAAATAGGGTTGCAAAGAACACATGGTGACGGTTTTCATGCTTTCTGTCTCTAATGATGCATCAACACTATCGCAGCAGAGTGAGTCACCTTAGGATGATGTTAAACCCAAAATGTATCAGCAGTCAAACAATCAAACTGAGGACGAAGATGTATTTATATTTCAGACACTCCTGCAGCAGCCTCGCTTCTCTGCTCCCCTCTCATATGCTCACTGTGTTTCTGACAGGCAAGATATGCAACTTACATCTTGGCTCTGTAGCTTCACAACAAAGTCAGCAGTCGGGGTTCCTGTTATCTTCATGATTTCTCTGAGCTGGTCGAGGTCTGGTAGTTTTTGTGGTTAAGAAACATCCACTGCATGGATTTCTGACATTCAAACAATGGTTTTATATACTGTAAATCAGCATGCAGAAACGCCAGTATCAGCAAAATAGAGGCTCAGATGATATTAAACAGGGATATAGGTGAAATGAGCAGATGCAGAATGCTAACACATTACAAGACACTTACATTCTGCAGGTTTGACATAGTCTGTGCGTGACAAAACCATGCTAGTGCTGTTTGCATTAAAGGATACGATCATTTCCTTTGAACAGCGGCTTTCCCAGCAGCATCTCTGCCATAATACAACCAGCCGACCAGATATCCACTGCAACAGAGAGCACACATAAGATTTCTCACTGATCCTGGGTTAAAAAAAACAGGTCTCTCATTTCTTTTCTTCACTCTTTTTCACACAAAATGTCACAAACAAGGTTTTACCAGTTTGTGTGTAATGCATCCAGTTGAGGATAACCTCGGGCGCCCTGTACCAGCGCGTCACAACATAGCCGGTCATTTCTGAGTCAGCCTGCCTCGCCAGGCCGAAATCAAGAATCTGAAGCAGGAAGAAAGGTAGTCAATGTAACATGACAATTTCAAGATGGAAGGGAGAATCACAATGAAACAGCTGTATGTCAGGTTGGAGTACCTTCAGCTCACAGTCGGGGTTGATGGCTAAATTTCCTGGTTTGAGGTCCTGCAGGATATGTGGATCAAGAGAACAGGAAGATAGTGAATGATGAAATAATTAAAGTACATTTGTTTTGATTTCCTTTATCCTTCTTCCTTTCATCCTTTCCATCAAGATTTCAGTTCTCTGGGTTGGTTTTAGAAGACATAACTTGGAACTTTGGATCCCTGAACCTTGACTGGAAGGTCGCTGCTTCTTCCAGGGTTTGAAACAATGAAATAAACCCAATCATTTCCTATACTCATGACAGATGCAATCATACAACTTCTGTAACATCTGTCCTTGTGAAACCTTGTCCAAGAAAGACGTATAGGCATGTGGGACATTACTAATCTATCAGACAGCATATCATTCTGTTGAGAGTAGAAGAAAGCTCCCTGTGTGGGAATCAGGATGAATGGGATCAAGTGTGAAAAAGAGCAAGAGCCCAGCCCCCAAAGCTCATGGTCTGAAAGGTCAAAGTTCACTCACCCTGTGGATGATTCCTGCAGAGTGGATGTACTGGGGAGAGACAAAACACAGACAGACTCAGTGGCTTCTCCTTAACTCACTTAAACAAGTGTATGACTTTTTTACGTCATTATTGTCAATGATTAAAACAGTTATTACTTTTTGAGCAGAGTGAGGAATACATTCTGGTAAAGGTGATGACAAACATGTTTCACTCAAAGGAAAGTAGTTGCTATCTATTTGCAACAGATGTGTGTCTAACATGAGTCTGGTCCTGCTTGAGGTTTCTGCCTGTTAAAGGAGGTTTTTCCTTGCTGCTGTAAGAGGGGACTGGAGCTTATCTTGTCTTGATATTGGGTCTTTGTTAACCCTCCTGTTACCTCAAATTGACCAACATCTTTTATCCTTGGGGTCAATTTGACCCCAGAAATTTAAACCTCCAGAAACTGATTGTTACCCAGATGTATGTGTCAGGTACTTTATGTTTCTTTGTTGACTACCTAAATAGTCCTTTAAATAAAATATATTTTAAGCATAAACACAATTTAAAGCATTCAGAAGGACTTTATTTGTAAAACAGAACATCAAACTGCTGCATGTTTGTCATGCTCTCGTCGGCCCTGCCTGACTCATCATTGAATGTCTTTAGAGACATGGTGACTGGAAATATTATATCTCAATATAAAGGTTGGCGGTTCGATCCCAGCTCCTGCAGTCACATGTGGAAGTGTCCTTGGTTATAGTGACCTTAATATCATCCAGAACAACCAAAACAAATGTGTGTTAAATGTTGATATTTCTTATGTTTCATACAGCTAAAACAGCCTGGGGTCAAATTGACCCCATGGAACACTGATGCATAATTTTCTTTTACAGGAAATTGGAACCTATCAACACCAACATGCAGGCTTGCTAGTTGTACCTAAAATCTCTAAAAGTAGTATGGGAGGTAGAACCTTCAGTTATCAGGCCCCTCTCCTTTGGAATCATCTACCAGTCAGGGTCCGGGAGGCAGACACCCTCTCTACTTTTAAGAGTAGGCTTCAAAGTTTCCTTTTTGATAAAGCTTATAGTTAGAGCTGGATCAGGCTTGGACCAGCTTTTGTCATGCTGCTATAGGCCTAGACTGCCGGGGGAACTGGCACAATGACACACTGGGATCCTAGCTCACCCCCTTCTCCCCAACCCCCTCATCACTTACTTTAACTCTGCCTGTCCCAATAAAGTTACTAACCATAGACCTTTCTGGAGTCCCTGAGCTCCATTGTCTCGTAGGTTCCTCTGAGCTGCCGTAGACGTCCTCCTGCTGCGGACGTTCTGGACTCCAGCTGATACGGACGTGCTGGACTCCAGTGGCAACAGCTTCTACGACTCATCTCATCACTATCACTTCTCTCTCTTACTCCCCTCTATCTGTCTTTCCAGACCCAACTCGGTCGAGGCATGATGGCTGTCTAACATGAGTCTGGTTCTGCTCGAGGTTTCTGCCTGTTAAAGGAAGTTTTTCCTCACCACTGTAACTAGCTAAATACTGCGAGGTGCAATGCTCATGGTGGATTAAGGTGGGGTCAGACTGAGTCTTACCCTGTCTTGGTGTTGGGTCTCTGTTCATAATTTGACATAGAGTGGTCTAGACCTCCTATGTTTGTAAAAGCGTCTTGAGATAATGTTTGTTGTGATTTGGCACTATACAAATAAAGATTGATTGATTTTAATTTTACGTTTTCCCAGTTGTCCCCATTAAATTAGGAAAAGTCATGAAGTATGAAGCCAAAAAAATCATGTTAGTCATTAATTTAGAGACATTAAACATTGAATGGGGTCCAATTGACCCCAAGGATAATAGGAGGGTTCATAATTTGACATAGAGTGGTCTAGACCTGCTCTGTTTGTAAAGTGTCTTCAGATAACGTTTGTTGTGATTTGGCGCTATACAAATATTGATTGATTGATTGATTGATGGATCTAATTTGATAATCAGTGATGATAATATTAATCATTTAGACCCATGTCTGTGTTGGTTGTGGTGTGTACCTTGAGTCCTCTGAGCATCTGGTAGACTAAGAACTGCACTCTGTCCTCTGTTAATTTCTCCACCTTCATCAGCTTGCCCAGGTCCGTGCCCATGAACGGCATCACCAGGTAGCTGTGGACGAGAAAGGAGGAGATGAGTCAATACAAATGAAATCAACAACCCATTTTGTACTCGGGAACTGACGAGAACTTACAAATCACGTAAGCGGTCCAGTGAGATTTCAGCAGTGAAAACATCCAGCAGCCCAATGACCTGATCAAAAAGAAATAAAAGGAATAATTAAATCATTTCATATTTCTCTCTTAAGCCTGTCTGAAGCACTTTTACTTCACGCTGCAGTTCCATTCCTCTCTACTCAATCTGTGTTTGTGTTTTAATGAAGAGCGCCCCCTTACGTTGATAATTACACACTGAAGACGCATTTTACAGCTTTAAAATACATTCTCCTTTTATCTTATGTCTGTAGAAAGTGCTTTTACATTTTCATGCTTCATGTGTTTGAGGAGTCGGAGCTCTCTGTAAGCTCGTTTGGCAAAAAGCTTGGACTGGAAGGGCCGGTGAAGTTTCTTGATGGCCACCTGCGAGCTTGATCTGCGGTCCCATGCTGAACTGAAACAAACAAAGGTTTATCATGCAAGTTTAATTCAACAGAGTGGTATCTGAAACTTTACTATAACCATAGACAACTCCATGGCAAGTCTAAAAGGAAATCCTCAGGTGTAATTAATCACATCTAAGTTTAAAAAAAAAGTGCCTCTTTAATGACATTACTCACACCCGAATCTCTCTTGCTATGACCCATTAGCATGTCTGCCGTGAAAGAAGGTCTATTTGTGACTGAAGACAAAGTAGTGGGACTTTCTATGGACTTAAATCAGGGTCTTTGACTTCTTCCAACAATGAGATTGGGGGTAGTTTTCTTTGTTGACCCTCATCCACACAACACAATGCAAAAGAGGCCCTGCAGAGCCAGCTGTGGAGACACTAAGGACCAAAATACCTCACACAAGCAGTGCTGCCAATGCAGGAATGTTATAGTATTAGGTATAAGTGTTAAGGCAAAATCTACAAGAGTGACATACAGACGCCAAGATATATACTCCCTTGTGTCTTTATGCAACCAGAGCCACTTTTGCATTACTTCTGCAGGAGGCAAATTCAATGCTGAAGATACAACAGATGGTTAAGCTATTAGTTGGGTGCATTGATGGTTGTGGTAAAGAGACCAACTTGATCCTCCTTCTGTAACTTTACACTATTTATCTCTTGCAGACTGTGGAGGTTTTCAATAGCAAATATGAACATGCAACAAAACAAGCTGATTGCAAATTGCAATCATTACACAGACAGATCATTCACTTACCACACAGTCCCATAAGCTCCTGTTCCAACCTGCTTCAGGTCCCTGTATCTCTCCGGTACCTCCCACACGGTTCTGTTTACCTCCTGCCGGTAGAAACCTGTCCTTGACCGCACAGCCATGCCCACGGGCTGAGGTCAGGGATGTGGGTCCGCTAGATATTAGATCCCGGTCCTGCTCCGTCCTCTCATGTGACAGGGAGATACTTTTATCTAAACCCTCCGGAGAGTCGCGCAGTCTGACGCGCAAGGAAGAGTTCCGTGAAGCGCAAATTCCTCCATATGGACCAGAGGACGTCTCGAGCGCTCTGCGGGGTCGCCAGTTACACCCCCTCCCTAACACACACACACACACACACACACACACACACACACACACACACACACACACACACACACACACATTGTTAGTTGTTAGTCATGGATTCTGGTCGCCCAGGGCAGTTCATGGGTGTGTCTAGGATGTGGGAGAAAAGGCCACAGAACATCTGCCCACCCTTTGCGTGTTCCCCTACAACCCTCCTGTAATAGTCTATTTCTGTGGGTAAGTTATTTCGCAGAGAAGCTACTTAGTGTTAATCACCATCATAGAGACTATTAGATATCTCCTCTGTTTATTTGATAGCTTAAACTTTGAGATCAGCTGGAGGAGTGTGTGGTAGGACTTTATGAAGTGGGATTTCATATTGCTTCACATTTTTTAAAATCTTAATTCTAATTATACAACTTTGATTTGGTGTTTAAAGTATGTTATTAGACCATACCATACTTATATTGTAAAAAGTGAGGCTACTGGCTTACTTTAAATCATTTTAAAGGTGCAGTGTGTGATAATTAACGGCACTTAGCAGAACAGACTTTGCTAGAAATAGAGTATAATTTTCATTAATGTTTAAATTAGTTTATCACCACCTGAAGAAGTTCAGATTGTTTTCTGTTGTACCATTTGCAGCCAAGGAAGTTGGTAAAAAGGCTTTTATGTTTCAGGCTGCTTCTGAATGGAATAATTTACCTTTAAATATTTGTTCTATATCTTCTTTTCCCTTATTTACATATTTTTTTTCCATCTCAAAACAAACTGTTTATGTTTTCAGTAAAGCCCTCTCTGTTCCTCTACCCCCTTTACTTATTTATTCATTTATTTTTTATGAAGATGATGATTATTATTATTATTATTATTATTATTATTATTATTACTATTATTATTATTATTATTATTATTATTATTATTATGATTACTATTATTATTATTATTATTATTATTATTATTATTGTCATTATTATTATTATTATTATTATTATTATTATTATTATTATTATTATCATTATTATTATTATGTGTGTTTAATCATTGCTCCTTTAGTTTATTGAATTTTATTCTCTTTTTCTCTTGTGGAATGTACCTTGTTTAAGGTTGTACCAACCCCTGTTTTGTTGTTGTTGTTGTTGTTGTTGTTGTTGTTGTCAAGTCTGTTGAATATCTGACTGTTTGTGGTTTTTGTTTCTTTGTTTTTGTTTTTGTTTTGAAGGATTCATGTTTTGTTGTATATTTTGTATTGTACTGTTTTCTGTGTCATTGTCTGCCTGGGTCCCCCTCTAAAACGAGATGGCACATCTCAAGGGCTTTATCCCAGTAAATCAATTTCTTCATATAAAAATACTCTCCTTTTTGTTTACTAAGAATGAGCCTTATAAGAAGCAAGTCTCCTTATATAGAGGTGAAGAAGAAGAAGAAGAGAGTGGTTGTTGTTGTTGTTGTTGTTATGCACAAAATAATTTGTATTCATAGATGTTTTTTATACTAAAAACTTGACGAATGGAGGATCATACTTATCATGCGTCACAGTAGCTTTTTGTCCTTGAATGCCTCTGGGGGTTGGCAGAGGAGCGGTTCAGTACAATCTTGTGATGGGAGTTCTGGCTCTCTTTATTGATCCAGGTCATCTGGCTCACCTCAACAATGAGCAGTTGCAGCTCCCAACTGGCTCTTCTTTACCATTTTGGCTTTTATTAAATCAGACATTTGTAGCAATGTTTTGACATGTGACTGATATGTGTGCATGAATTTTACTTTAATTAATAGTTGTAGTTAGGAAAATCAGTATCATTCCTAGAATAACACAATTTTAAATGATGTTTGGTATTAAAACATTCATAGTTAACCATCAAAAACCAGTCCCTGCATCTGATTGGTTGCACGGCACACACTTTAACACATGCACTTGGTCAGTGCATGGTGTGCTTACAGCTGCATAGCGTTCACATCCACAAGGCAGATTCTGAGAACTGAGTTGTTTGTGACAGATACATGGCTACAAGAATTTGACTGCCAGATATCACTAAATTACCCTATTTCTATACACTGCATTTTTAAATGTACCTTTTTTTCATTCAATTCTATACTATACATAGTTTATATTATTTATGCCTCATGAAGGGCATGATAGGGCATGTTGCTCAAAAAGACCAAACATGTCCCATAATAGGAGCAAGGTAGCCCTGTATAAACTTTCTTGTTATGTTGCAGAGATTAAAATTCAAGAAAACAATGACAAACAGAAATGATGGTATTTATTCAGTCAAAGCCAAGACTTGCTAAGTCGTGTTACCCGTTGATGGTGAATGAGAAAATCATCAGAATCATTGGAAAATGGAGAGCTGACATTCTGTTGAGTGATTTGAATCTTGTGACCACTGTTAAATCACATGCCACCAGGTATTCGAGACACTTCTAACTTGTAACATACATACATACATTATACATATACATTCCATTTGCAGTTTGCTATTCAAGTCAACCACATAAACAACATCCACATAAGCACATTACACTAACATTCAGAGCTTGAACACCCATTGAATGAGACAGACACGTTCGATTTATTTGGACTGTGATTTGAACATTTTGCATTCAGGGTTAATGGACAACTCTCACAAAAGGCTACATGTAGAACTCCAGTGTGAACTTTTACAAGAAAGAAAAGAGCTAAGCTAATAGTTGGTTTCCTTTGCAGTATTTTTTAATTTCTAAATCTTTAAGTATCACATATGCTTCTAAGAGGCAGAAATACTCTGTTGGTTGAATTCAATGTGAAGAAACAGTAGTTGAACTTGCAAGGTAGCAAGTTAGCCGCATCTCACTGCTAGCTTAAAATTTTAGCTAACGAAAAAAAATGTGTTGTTGTCCGTCAATTGAGCAAACTAACACAGTACAAAGACAAATATAAGTGCTATACACTTACAATTATTACTTTTATCCAGAAATATACTGATATGGTTCCCGTCTACAAGTCAGTAAAAATGTGTAGCTCTTTTCGTACAGAGCAGAAACCAGTATATGTGACAAATGCAGAACCTTACTACTCATTTCATTGCTTTCATATCTGCATCAATTTACCAGTCACATGAGCTTGAGTACCAACCATGTGCGATGTACTCCATTGTGAAGTTATACTTACATCATTATTTAGATTTCAAACCAGCTAGCTAGGCTTAAGTCAAAGCTAGCTTGTATTAGCAGTGTTTTGACTGGGATCAGATGATTCATTTCAACTAGTCTTTGTGAGTCATGCCAAAGTTGCACACCAGAAAGCTCTTAAGTGACTCCTTTTGTCCCACCCTGGCCCAGCTGGTGGCAGAAATGTGCCTGTAAGCTGGGTTGACAACTGTTAATTAACAATAGAAGAAGAAAAAAATCTCCACTGCTCCTTGTGTTTGTAGTAAGAATGAACTAGTCAGGGGGAAAAAGGCTCAGCTGTTCTTTTAAGTTGCTCTCTTAAAGCTGCTGTTGGTAGTCACAGAGTAAACATCTGTTCACAGAGAGGGACTTTCAATGTCAACACTATCCCTACCAACCAGATTTCCTCTTAGCCCCCTCAACACAGATCGGCGTGTGCAGTCATGTTAGTGCCGGTAGTAGGGGCCACCCCTTAACCAATCAGGACAGAGGGTTGGAGATGAGCTATGATTGGTCCGTCATAACGGGGACGAGGGGAATAATAACATTGCTTGATACAAAGGCATTGGAAAACGCAGAGATTTCACAACAGTCTCAAATTACTCAACTTACTGATGAGTACTGATGGGTGTTATGACCTTTACTCCAAACCCAGCAGAAAAAAAGGAACATTTTTTACACCATTTCTACCAACAGCAGCTTTAAAGAAATGCAACAGGCTCCTCAGAAAGCATTTATCCCTACCGTTACTTTAAATGCTTAGCTAGCTTAAAGTTCTACCATTTAGTATTTCCCTCATACTGCTGTTGCCAGGAGTTTCATGCTGCATTAAACACAGTTTTGCAAATTAATTAAGAAGTTTGATGCTTTCATTTCACAGTCATTAATTCAATGATCCTACCACCTATCAGATGCTTTCAATGCAAGACAGAAATGTCCATTCAGCATCAAATTAGCCTACTTTATAAAACACAAATTGATCCTTTTTTGCTTCTTGACATTTCACTCCATTTTCCAACTTTCTTTCCAGCATTCTTTCCAGTTGTGAAATCTCTGATTTTGCTTGACTGTGCACACTGTGGTTCAACACAACCGGACTATTTCTGCCTCAGCAAAAAGTTAGTAGAACTAAAACTCGGGTGTGCTGCAAGATGAATGACACAATGGCAGTGAGGAAGTCGGCCATTTGTTGCAGTGATATGCATATTGATCTCATGCTGCTTCAATGATACAAGTAGGGGCATTCCTTAGGCTGGTTAATATTATGTTGCAGTAGGACAGAACTGCAGAATTGCTGAAACATCCACAAACAAGGTAAAGTTGGGAACATCCCTTATGCAAATGGATTTGCACAATGTGAATAGTGTTTCTGAGACAATGAAGTATCAGAGGATTTATGGAAGATCACTCCCTAGTTGCCACAATCAGCCAAATATGGCTGCTTTATGAAAATCATCAGCCTGGAATGTGTTTGGTTAGTCTTTGCTTGCATGAAACTGTACCTTAGAGTTAACAAAATGCCTCTAGTTTTAGTTATTGTAAACACAAAGGGCGTCTGCAAAAAGACACCTCAGAGAAGAATGGACACCTGATATAGCTTTGCAAACAAACGGGTGATCGGAAATCAGTCATCTGTGGAAACTGTATATAGGAAGCGAGGTTACTCTGTAAACACAGACCTGCAGCACAGTCACTCTGTTCCAGCTTTGGCATATATTAATTACCTTGCTAATTAATAGCACAGTTGGTGTTTACTATTCTGCAAGAAGGAGGGGATGACGCTTATATGAGGAGGAACAAGAATTTTTCATTGATTATGCATCATTATTTTTCACTGTGAAGAAATGATGAGGATTAAATAGTTGAAAGTTGGTCACAATGCTTCTTTCTGACCCCCAGACTGGTTTAACAGCTGAGTGTCAGATGCAATAAGCACTCTTAATGTACAGCACCTGTAATATTTTGTAATAATAAAATGCACATAAATCATGCAGTAGTATGCAGGCTTAATGCTAAGCTGTGCTATGTGCTATGACATAATGATGCTGCAAGCTTTTAAACATGAATTTCATATATGACAGCAGTAACTGCTTATGACATTTGTCATGATGAGGGACCAGATGGTGCTCTGTCTTGCTTTGGAAATCCTAGTGTGCATTGTTTTCTTCCATACACATCTTTCTTTCGGTCTGTAAACACTGCTCAGTTCTGTAAAGTTGCTGCCTCGTATGAGCCGTCAGATCCGCGATCCATCTCGTAGCCACGATGAACAGTTCCTCATCTATTCCTCGCTGAGCGGAAACACAAGAGGAAGCAACTTACTGGACTTGAGAGCTCCTTCTATAGGTTCTAAAATCTTCCCTGTACTTGTAATGTGTGCATCTGATTTTGTGAAGACCATCCTGCCCTGCTGTTCTGATAAATTCGAAGCAGGCAATCAAACACAAAGCAGAGTTTTCTCAAGTTTTCTCCCATCACTCCTTCTCCTGCTTTTTGAGTACGTTGTCCTTCTTTTGGAAGAGTTTGAGGCTGAGCAGCGAAAGGCTTACTGCTCCACCTGAAGGCTATCAGTCTTGCTGCCAGATGCTTTGAAGCTGTTCACCTCTTCAAATACCAACTCTATGCACAAATAAAAGGAAAGAGAACACACATTAAGGGTGTTGATCACATTTAAAACACACTAACAGTTTATGTGAATATAGAAATAGTACAATGGTCCTCAACATATCCTTTTAGTTTCATTATCATGACTTCAAGTGTTAACATTTATATAAGACTAGTGTTTTATGGTGCAAGGTTCAACCAGTAAAACAGCTTCTAAAAAGACTTTAAAGCAATATGTAATGTCACAGAGTCTATTAAATAAATACATGTTATTTATAAATACTAACATATGTGAAGAACCTTTAGGTACATACTGACAATGATGGTAGTGATGAGAATAATGATGATAATTATTGTTGTGGTTAATTTTACTGTTATTATTATTATTGATACTATTAGTAGTATCTAATTGTTTTGTCTCAGTATGAACTTTTATGATTAAACATTGTATTTGTCATATATGGTATTTTATTGATTGGATGATTGTACTGCACTCGAGAGATTATTTATATGATTTATAATTAGGGTTGCAAAATGCCAGGAATTTTCATAGTTGGAAACTTTCCATGTGCATCAACGGGAATTTATGGGAATAAACATGAATAAAGCAGGAATTGACTAAATTGAAGTTTGGCTCTTAATAGGGAACTTAAAGGCCCTGTGAGGAGTTTTGAACTGGCTGAGAAACAGACTGAAAATGATACTGATGCCTCTTTATGACCTTCAATAGCAAACAAGTCCATCAGCAGCAACACTGGGACCTTCTCTGTTGTCATTTTTAATGCCTTTTTCATGGCAAATAATCACATTGCCTGATAAAGTTGACTGTTAAAGACAAAAGGATGAGGTTTTTGTTGAAAACACTACTTTTTGCATGTATAGGACAAGAGATAAGAGGTATCGCTTTGTCCACAAGGGGCACCAGAATTGATATAAAACAAAAGTTCCTCACAGCACCTTTAAATATAGTTGGGGAAAATATATTTGAGCATAATCCTGACTAAAACAACCAAATTTCATGCATGTACAGTTGAATATCTATGCTATTCCTCAATCACATGCACATAGCACACTGCTTACTGCAGGACTATTGAGACCACGCCCCCTACATGCACTGTGCATTCCTCCATCACATGAAGCACAGATGATTTCTAGAATCCTGCAGAAGCTAGGCTTGAGAAGCTTGAGGGAAGATGCTTTTTTGGGACTTCGTTGGGATTGAATTTTCGTTCATTTTTGAATGGGTTGGGTCGGGGGATGAGTAATATTTAAGTCAACATTCATGTTTTTGTTCTTCAATGAAAGAATTGATTGTTCAATAAAATATTGAACCCTTGATAAAGTTCTACTTACAAATAAATCTGTTTTAATTGTATTATTTTGGATGGATGTCTGTGATAACAAACACATATTTATGCTTGGATATGATACCTTCCATTAAATTACCCTAAATTCACAGCTTATTCCCATAAATTCCCATGGAAAGTTTCCAATTTGGAATATTTCCAAAATTCCCCAGCTTCACTTCCCATGGAAATTTACAGGAAAGTTTCCACTCCTTTGCAACCCTATTTATAATAGATGCATTGTGGTCTTCTTGGTCTTGTATCTTTCTTGATTTTGTATCTTATTTTTTTTGGTGTTTTTGTTTTTAAATTTTGCCTCTGATTTTTAATCATGTAAATTGTGTGTTGATTGTACACATTTGCATTAGCGGCCCCTAGGAAGAGTAGATGCTACTTGGTAGTAGCTAATGGGGATCCAAATAAATACATAAAATTAAAAAGAAAAAAAGTTTTTTAGATAATGAAATTGTATTAATGTTCCATTAAAAATGATGCAAACCTAGCATAAAAATCAAGTACAACTAACATCTGCTCTGAGGCATTTTATAAACCATTTAACTCCCAGGTCAAATGACACCTAACCACATTTGTGTTCTAATGGAAAAAAAATCATTTTGGTCATGTAGTCTGCATTTCTGCAACATCTAAGCTTAAACTCATCATTAGATGAGAACATATTTTCAGAGCTCTGCAGCTTGACGAGTACCATATTTAGTTTGAATGCAAGAACACAAGCATTCTGAATAATAGAGAGAGGTTCATACCCAGGTATTATTTCCAACGTCCCTCTGTGTTTAAATTAATTCTGCTTTTGCAATCAGATAAGCCGAAAAATCTGTAAATTAGGAGCTTTTCTGAAGAATGTCCTTCCTTTGTTTAAGTAAGATCTGTTGTACTTCAACCATGCCGTGTGCCGTCATTATATTGTTTTGTTATTTGTAATTTATGTTCTGTGGCTCCATACCATGTGATCATGGTCTGAGCATCAAATTAAAATGAAATGAAAAATGAAATTCAAGGTTATCTTAAGTGTCAGTGTAGTTTAGTTTAGTATGTTTATTTGACAGGGACCAAGCACAATGCAGCTGCTGAAAACATGCATATGCTGTATGTTTGAAGGGCATGATGACACTGGTAGTTATTCTATCAGGTCCAGTTAATTCAAGGTTGCACAGAAGGGCAAAATAATATTTGCTACATATACTTGATTGGCGCTGCACTGTACAAAATGTAGTCAAGGTGTAAGATAAAGCTTTACTGTGCTAAATCCTATTTTTACTGGCTCTCCAAATCAAGCATTACCTTTCCATTCTTCGAGAGTTCTATCTTTACTCTCCAGTGTTTGGTCATAAGGCGGGGCCTCTGGCTCGTCGTCTGGATCATGGTACTGTGAGAAGTACGGATGGGACAGGGCCTCACTCGCCGAAATCCTCCCATCGCAGTCCAGAACCAGCATGCGCTTTAAAAGATCCACAGCTAGCAAAGGAATAGAGGTGAATGAGAACTGGAATAATTCAAAGTTCAAAGTCTTCTTTATTGTCAAAAACTGCAGTATGCACCAGACATACAGAGGATTTGATATTACGTTTCTCTCTCAGACCCTAGCAACGACAACAACAACAACAGATAAACATAGGATATAGCCAGAAAAAGATAAGCTAAAATTAAAATGAGTAAGCTAATAAAAATAATAAAAAACAGTTTTGAAGCAGTGCAAAAACTTTGCTTTAGTGCAATTTAAAATCAAAGTGTGTGTGTGCGTTTCAGTCCTGAGGATGACAGACCTCAGCGTTGATAATAGCAGGGAACCCAGAGGGCAAACCTTAACACTCTTCTAATTTGCAACACAGAGAGATCAACTTGAGCCCTCGCAGCCTCTCAGTGCCTTTACAATTGAATTTAAGAAGTTAATAATCAAATCTGTAATGATTCACCTACCTAAGGGATTCGCTTCTCTGAAGATCTTTTCCAGGTCCTGTTGGGGCATAAAGGGCAGAGACTGGATGTACTTCTGTGCCTGCAAATACAGAAAAGCACAAACACAAGCAAGTGTGTCAATGCCAGTAATTTGTTAGTAATCAATCATCCCAACACTCCCACGTTGACTGTTCAATTGTAGGTTGTGTCAGTGGAATGACTAATCAATTTGAACAGGTAGATTGAGTCAGTGGAAGCAGCATTGTAGACGTGCGTAGCTGTATTTCTGTTTCCAGTTTCTCTCACGTGTTCAGAGCAGATCTTCTTCAGCAGATCAGGCGTCGGAGTCCCGACCATCTCCATGATTCTTTTGAGTTGGTCAATATCTTAGCGCAAGAAAAGTTAAGGGCAATGATGTATCATGTCAGTTTTCCCCTGCAGTATTTCCTCCTTGTATTGAATCGTCTCAAATGAAATTAACTTGGTTGGAAGCTGAGCAGTTCTGGACCACAAACCCCACAATACAAAGATCAGTAAATCAAATTTGCTTTAGTTCTGCTCTTAGACAACCTAGATATTCAGCCTTTTGTGATTGCTCCTATTCATTCCTCTGTTCTCTCTTTTGATGCACCACCCCTCCAGAAAGGCCTGAGATTGTAATGCAAATGCACAAGTAGTCTCATCCAGAGCACTTAGAGCTGCAATGGAAGGTTGATGCTAAGAGGGGAAAAAGCTGCAAATTGGAGTGAACACTTGCCACGCTGATAAAGGATACAGTCAGTGCCAGGAAAAAGGACTTTTCCTTTCAGCAGCTCTCCCATGATGCAACCCACGGACCAAATGTCAACTGGAACAGAGGTTTAATCATTAGACTTACATTTGATATTTGTTTCTTAGAAGAAAAGATAAATGTCCTCAGGATCTTACCATTTTGATTATAGTGCATCCAGTTCAGCATGATCTCTGGCGCTCTGTACCAGCGAGTCGCAACATACCCCGTCATCTCATCATCTGTCTGTCTGGCCAATCCAAAGTCAAGGATCTGCAGCACAGGAAGGCAGCTTTTTTAATAGGTGGTATTCTTTGATTGGGGAGAAGGATTTGTACTGTTAAAGTGAAGGTCAGTCTTACCCTCAGCTCACAGTCCTCGTTCACTGCCACATTACTTGGCTTGAGGTCCTGGTATAAGAGAAAACCAAGGAAAACAAGGGGGAGGATTATGATCAGAGCTAAGATGGAGCTACAGAGGGAGGAATAGATATGAATATGAAACACTGTAAAGCACTCACCGGGCATTTCTCTGCCTTCATACTGAACATATTCAGACATTAATCTCAAGAGCACCATTTCTATATTAAAATGCTACTGCACACTGTCACTTACATAATTCCTTTTCTATTTATTTGCAGAGTATTGAATCATCACTTTTTCTAGGGCATGAATTTTTTAAGACTGGAAGGGAAGCTCAAACTAACAGAACTTTATCCTGCAGAGATCTCTTGCTTCCCCCCCCCACAAACGTATCCCAAAATATACCTAAAAGTCATATGTGTCATATGTGTATAAACTAAATTAAATTGTCTGCAAATGTTTAAAATATTTTCCTCAAGCTTAGAATCGAGGATCAAGCTCTTCATAGTGACACGGTGGAACTTTAACACACAAGGAAGTACAAAGTAGTATCTGTAAGTCTAGAAGCTAAAAGGCATGTGTTTCCATTTTAAAGCCAGCGAGTGCTGCTATGGTTGCTCAGAGTTGATGGTCAAACATGATGAGATGTGCAGAGAGAAGGCACTCACTCTGTGGATCAATCCGGCTGAATGGATGTACTGTGGCATAGGGGCAGGAGGATGGGGGAGGACAGAGGAGAGAGAAGACATAAAGGGGGACAGAGGTCAACAGTGCAGTCCAACACATTACCCAATGCTTAAAAGGAGACGCCTTTTGTTTGCGCCATGGTAACCAGAGAGGCTGGACACCAAGCTCTGCTGGAGTGGTTTCAGTGTGAGTGAGCTTTGGACATAATCCACATCCACAAAGACAGACTGGTGAAACTAGTATGAATATAGAAAGGCTTTGCATGTAACAGAATACAGTTTACAAATTCTGACAGATATATTGCAAGCTGCATTAGCTTTGGGCATGCTAGTCTACAGTGATAACCAAAACATAGTACAACTCTTATTGCTAAAATTGTCAAAGAAAAATATAAAAAAGGACTTCTGATGAATAAAAATTTAAATACACCGACCCACTATGTCGGCATGAACACTTAAAGGTGACATATCATGCAAAATGGACTTTTTAATGGTTCTCTACCTGAAATATGTTTCCCTGGCATGTCTACAAACCCCCCGAGAATGAAAAAAATCCATTCTGCCCCTGTTCTGATTTCTACACCTTTCTATAAATGTGTGTGAAACGAGCCGTTTCAGACTTCAGTGTTTTTGTTACGTCACAACAATATCCGGTCTGTCACGGACTCAGAGCTCGGAGCTTGTTCAGCCCATAGACTGTATAAAATAATACTGAATCCCCTCCTCCGTTTTTCATTACCTGCACAAATGTGTGCTAACAAGGAGCTTAGGAGGGAGGCATGCTAGTTGTAGGCTGTCTTAATAAACACAAAGATTGGTTTTACTCCCCACGTCTGCAGATTTGAAGATCTAGTGGATGATTTTTATTTATCATGGATAAGTGCTAGCGCTAGTTAGCATAGCTACATAGCTACATGTCGTAGCTGTAGCTGTGTACCAAGACACACGTCTACATACTGACAAATAAAACAACAAGAAACACTAAATCTGTGACCAATCCTTCAGAAAAGGTCCCGCTGCCTTTCTGGCAGAGGTCGGTTTGACTCCCCACGTCTGCAGATTTGAAGATCTAGTGGATGATTTTTATTTGTCATGGATAAGTGCTAGCGCTAATTAGCATAGCCACATAGCTAAATGTTCATAGCTGTAGCTGTAGCTGTGTACCAAGACACACGTCGACATACTGACAAATAAAACAACAAGAAACACTAAATCTGTGACCAATCCTTCAGAAAGGTCCTGCTACAGCCTCTCCATCAGGATCAGATTCTGGATCAGATTCAGAGGGTTGAAGTAACGTGATCTCTGAGCAGCCGTGTATATTCAGCCAACATGTAAACATTAGATCAACGTGCTGGACAGCCGAGACCGCATCCACTTCCTGAGGGGGCGTGGTCAGAGAGAAAACAGAGTGTTCTGAGGAGGACTGAAGAAGAGGGTTTTTCAGGCATGCCAAAATCTGATTTCAAAGTGTTTTTTTGAGCATAAACTTTGAAGACATGTTTTGGGGACCTCTTAGACCAATATATGTTGATGAAAAAAGCGTGATATGTCACCTTTAAAGATCACATGTTGATATTTAGGGAGTGTAAACTAGCTAGCAAGCAAGCTAAGTTTGGAGTACAACTCTTATTGCTAAACTTCTCAAAGAAAAATATAAAACAGAACTTATGATTAAATAAAAAGTGAAAAAAATCAACTCACTAAGTTGATGTGAACACTTTAAGATCACATGTTGTGATTTAGAGTCCGTAAAACTAGCTAGCTAGCCAGCAAGCTGTCACGTTTACCAAAAGTCCAAAATATATGATATATATATGACATACTTAGCTAAGGGGAAATGAATGATACATTGTTAAATTAGATATCTAACAGTCATGGATAAATACTTGAGAAAGATATCTGAAAGGAATGGATAAACTTTAGTGGAGTAAGCCAAAAGTATTACATTTTAAGCTAAAAGCTAAAAGTAATGAAAATATTAGAAACATTTAGAAAAAGTTATTTCAAACTACCTTTGTTTGTGAGTGTGATGGGAGTGTGTGAGTGGTCGCGATGCACTGAGCTCAGTGCTTTTTAGTTTTGTTGTTTGTTTATTTTATTTTATTTTATTTATTTGTTTTTTGTTTTTGTTTTTATTACTGTTTGTTTGGTATCACTATGTCTTTCTTTTGTCATTGGCCTTATTACTACTTTTTATGAGAAATGTATTTGTTTTCTGTATTGTTTTATTTCTTCCTGAATTTTGCACTTTCTTGAAAACAATAAAAAAAAGTGAGTTACAAAAAGTTATTTCAAATAAATACAAATATTTAAATGGTTAGCTTAAAGTAAATCATTCAATATTTAATAATCATATTTAATAGCTTTAAAAAGACTTCTAAACAATTTCACCTAAATATAAAAGCTTGAAAAAAAGTAACATTTTTTTCCTTCCATCAAAATTAATCAATGAATAATAAGAATAAATAATGAATAATATTAAATCCATCTTCTTTAAAATCAGTCTAAATTTCCACATTTTAACTATGCTGGGATGAGTTTTTGTAACCATCTCACATGGATAAGTGGCTTTCAGACAAAAACAATTTGCATACCAACAAACACATTATGTAGGCTGCATTCAGTATGCTATACAGAAAATGTATCAGGGTGAAGTAAATTACCTTGAGGCCACGCAGGAGCTGATAAATTAAGAACTGAACGTGCTCATCTGAAAGCCTCTGGAATTTAACAATGTTATTGAGGTCTGCGCCCATCAGGTTAGTCACCAGGTAGCTGGAAAAAAAGTGAGAGCATATGAGTAGCCTGGGATGGGGGTTGGGGCAGAATCAGTTAATGGGGAGAACATAGTGATGCTGCCATGGCAACCACCAGCCATCTCTACAAGCCTATAATCCCCAAGGGTCGTCTCCATCAACGCCAGCCAGCCCTCTTATGCATTTCTGGTGTAAAGTGCAGACATTTAGCTTGTAGTAAAAAGAAAGGGGTTTGATATTTACAGTTCGTTGAAGTCTTCTAGTTTTGCAGCAGGTGTGAAGACATCCAGGAGTCCTATTACCTGCAGCATGAGAGGCAAAGAGAAGTAGAGCTGATCAATATTAGAGGGGAAACATGCACAGAGCATCAGTGTGTCTCTGGGTAGTTTTACAAGGAGCACTAACATTCTCATGTTTCATATGCTTAAGCAGCCTCAGTTCCCGGTATGAGCGCCTGCTGTGGATCAGAGACTGAAAAGGCCTGGACAGTTTCTTCACCGCAACCTTCTGTCGTAGGACAACATCATACGCAGAGCTGGAGAGGGAAGGAAAGACAGAGAGAAAAATATTAACATGTCTGTATGTACTTGAATTTAAATGCTTTTGTCTGTCATCATTATTAACCCTCCTGTTATGTTGTGGGTCAAATTGACCCATTTCAAAGTAAAAAAAAAAAAAATTGTTAAAAGTAATTTTCACTATGAAACTTCTTCTGCTTGATTTAATTAGCGGAAATGAAAATGGTTGATTTCACACATTTGCAACCCCCTGCATGTTTATATTACATAGATACTGTTTGTGGGTCAATTTGACCCGGCAGTCAAAGTGGAGGCTAAAAGGAGTCAGAAGTTTCAAATACGAAATGTTTCTTTGCAACTGTGTGACATAGTTACTCCAATCACTATCCAATGTACATAAAAAAAGTTTTAACTTGAATTTTCATAATAAAAAAGGTGAAATATCCTGATTGAACTATGATCTGTGAGAATTAAAGAACACCAATGCACTAAATATTGATTTAAATGGTCAGTAATGGAGTTAATAATGAGATTTTAAAAAATGTATCTGGATTTTTTTGGGGTTCTGGCACTTTTGAATTATTAAATATGCCCCGGGTCAAGTTGACCCAGGAACATTATTGCTGTCCCTAAGCAACAAACATAACAGGAGGGTTAAGAGGTTGGCAATAATTTTTTTTAAATAGTCACTTTTAATATCAGGGGTAACTGATGCTGTGATTCTCCATCCGCAACAAATGGATCAATATAAATCTGTTGTAACACTTATATTAGACAGGCTCACAAACTACATTTTATTAAACTTTTATTTAACCAGGTTGGTCCCATTGTGATTAAAAAAAATCTCCTTTTCAAGGGAGACCTGGCCAAGACAGTCAGCAGTGAAAAACACAAAGTTACAGACACAGACACACAGAGAACCAAAGTACAATTCACAGGCACCTTATTGTCACTGAAAGAGTCATTATTTAGGAGGCAGGTGTACAACCAGGTATGTTAAAAAAAGCAACATCCTGAAGACTCTGCATCAAAGTCTGTCAGTTTAGATTTCAAAACATGTAATGACACCAGATCCTTTAGTTTCAAGTTATTCTGCAATAAATTAGTAGTATAGAGCCTGACTAATAAGCTGATATTAACAACTGATATCAACTTGGTATGGTGCTATTTGTACTTTTCTTTTCTTCTCTTTTTTGTTTGTTTGTTTGTTTGTTTGTGTTTTGGTTTCTCCTCTACCTTCTTATTTTGATCTTATTTCACCCTATTTTATCTTTGTTTAATCTTGATCTTTTTAGGGAGCCTTTTTAACATCTGGCAAGGGACTACGGATGTAAACTGGCCTTTCGGCTAACTCTGGCATATTTACAGAAGTGTTAATTAATATGCACGGTCCTTTTAAATAAACAAATAAACAAATAACTGATCACAGATATACTGGTATCAGATTTCTTATATAAAAACGTATATGAGACGGCTGTGACTCAGTGGGTGGAATCGGTTGTCTATCAATCTGAAGATTGGTGGTTCGAGTGCCCTTGAGCAAGACACTGAACCCCAAATTGCTCCTGGTGTTCAGCTGTGTATGAATGTCTATGACCAAGATAAGCTAACACTGATGGTCCCTCACTATATAGCAGCCTCTACCATCAGTGAGTGAATGGGTGAATGTGACAAGTAGTGCAAAAGCACTTTGAGTAGTCAGAAAGACTAGAAAAGTGCTTTATAAGAACAAGTCCATTTACCATTTCATATGAGAGAAAATATAATGTAGAGAACAATGCTTTGGGTTATGGCAATTTCAATCACAACACTCTCAGCACTGTCTCCTACACATTTTAGCATCGCAGCTAGGGCTGCCAAGATTAGTTGACTAGTCACGATGACGTTGACGATCAAAATCATTGGCGACTTATTTAATAATCAACGTCGTCGTTTATTTTTTGAAGCTTTGTTTTTCTCTCGAAACTGCCGCTGTACCTTCCACTGTCATGTCTGCCTTTCTGTCCTTGATGCACATGTGCAGTAGTGATGTCACCGGAAAAGTTCTACCCAAACAGTATCATGGCTAGCCGGCTAAGGAGCTCGAAAGTTTGGGAGCATTTTTCCAAAATAAAAGAGAAGAATTATGCAATGCAAAATCTGCAAGGCAGAACTTGCCTTCCATGGCAGTACGACGGCGATGCACGAGCATCTGAAAAGGAAGCACATCGTGGCTGATGTAATTTCTGACGAAGAGGAACAGTCGTCTCGGTAAGCTAATTGGCTAGTTAGCTGCTAACATTAACGTCAACAGTGAGCTATTTACTTAACAGCGATGTCATGTTGGAATAGGAAATGTGATGACGCTAATGTTTTATAACGCTACGTTACAGCGCTAAAAAAATACGTTCCTGTTCAATGGACAACTTTGTTACCAAGGCAACAACATGCACACCTCGGCAAGCAAATACACTAAACATTTACAGCTAAAAATGTATAAGGCCAGAGTTGTGCTTTCATTTTATTTTGCACTATCACATTAAAAGATGTCAGAAATGCTGCTACAAGCTGCAAAGCTCATTAAAAATTTAATGAACTATCATCTTAATTGTCTTTATTTGTAGTTAGCACATACCTTAAACCCTTCAAGCTGGAAACAAATGATGGTTATATAAGAGCAGCTGCATGCTGCTGCGATAAGCTGCAATTTACACATGATCCGATTACTCGACAAAATAATCGGTGACTAGTCGATTATCGAAATAATCGTTTTTGGCAGCCCTAATTGCAGCTCAGTGATCTGCCATAGAAGTCTGGAATGCATGATAATGATGAATGTTTGACAAAGTGATTTCAGTAAGAAAGCAACCCTTTGAGTACCCCTGGAGAGTAATTTCAGAAAAAAGGTTCACAATCCATGTAATTTTTCTCCAGTTACATCTTTTAGTATTTTATACCTTTATTTCAGAGAAGAGGGGACAGTGGACAGAGTATTGGCATGCGACCCAACCATCAGGCCAAATCCAAGCCCCACACTTCACATTTAATTCTGGTAAAAGGTAATGTACTATATTGGCCACCATAATAATCACTTCAATGTATCCCTCTAACATTGGCATCAGTACTTGGCTGGCCTTTAAAATTCCATACTGGACATGCAGTTAACAAGCTTGTAAGCTTCCTTGTTGGGTGGCTGTGGCTCAGTGGGTAGAGTCATCTATCAATGGGAGGGTTGGTGGTTCAATCCCAGCTTCTGCAGTCACATGCCACAGTGTCCTTGGGTAAGACACTGAACACCAATTAGTGAATTTGCATGAATGGGATAAGTTAATACTGATGGCCCCTTAATATAAAGCAGCCTCTGCTATCAGTGAGTAAATTTGATGAGAAGTGCTTTGAGTGGTCAGTCTAGAAAAGAACTGTACAAGTCCATTTACCATTTAAAATATCGATTTTAAGTCTGTCATTTTGAAAAAAACACCAACAACCATGTTTTATCTTCTCAGTCTGTGGAAAGATGTGTATAAAGGGAAAGAAACAGTACAAAGAAGGAGAATTATCATGTTAACCAGAGACGGCTGGCATCTGGTCTTAACTCTAACCTGTTCCAAAAATGTCACATTTTCCTCAAATTCAATGGCAGTAGATGATACTGGCAGTGTGTGTACATATCAGTGGAAAATGATTGAGAGAGATGAACAAGACAGGCAGAAAATGACTCATGCAGAAAGAGGACAGGGTGAAAGCGGATGTGGTGGAACAAGAGAAGTGAGGTTTGTTAGATATTGTGAAAGTGCCTCAGATTATTTCATCTGCCTCTTTTGAAATATAAAATGTCATTCCACATATCCAACGCTCAGCCCGTCTGCTGCTTGTGCTGCTGCCTTTGTGGTGTGATGTCTTCTCAGTCCTGCCAGCTTTCCAGCACTTACAGTCATAACAATGATAAAGTCACCAGAGAACGGAACAGAACTAACAGGAAGGAAACAAGGGTGAGAATTGAGAAATGCTGTGCAGCAGTGCAGAAATACAGCAAAAGGAAGAAGTGAAACATTGGAAAAAATGGATATTGAAAAGAGAGTGAGATGAAGGTATGAACTTGACTTGGTATGTACAGTCAAATCCACAGCTTGCCCGATTATTTTCTAACTTTATCTGGTTACTTTACAGCAGACAAGTTGCAGATTTCACTCAATATATTTTTGTCTGATGTTCCCTAGATATCAACTCAGCCAAAGCAATCTACTTACAAAATCCCAAACAACTGTTTTTTATCTGGAAATGGGCTGAATTACTTCCTTCCTAATACAAATATGTTTTGGTTTAATGTTTGTCTGGCAAATATTAAACTACCTCTTGGAGATGGTTAGGCTGCTGAGCATTGAGAAGCTTAAATACATGGGGAAACAGTCTAGCTCTATATTGCAATTTTTCAATCAGTTAAATAATTAAATAGACATGTGCATGGCAAAGTATTCCAGCGTATGATACCCCAGTAAACCACTACATGACACTTTCACACTTTGTTTTTGTTCTCTTGAAGATGGATTTTTAATACCTTTGCATAGCCTAAGATTAGCTGTTTCTCCTCATTTAAAGGTGACATATCGCGCTTTTTTCATCAATATATATTGGTCTAAGAGGTCCCCAAAACATGTCTTTAAAGTTTATGCTAAAAAAAACACTTTGAAATCAGATTTTGGTCTGCCGGAAAAACCCTCTTCTTCAGTCCTCCTCAGAACACTCTGTTTTCTCTCTGACCACGCCCCCTCAGGAAGTGGATGTGCCTCGGCTCTCCAGCACGTTGATCTAATGTTTACATGTTGGCTGAATATACACGGCTGCTCAGAGATCACGTTACTTCAACCCTCTGAATCTGATCCAGAATCTGATCCTGATGGAGAGGCGCCTGTAGCAGGACCTTTCTGAAGGATTGGTCACAGATTTAGTGTTTCTTGTTGTTTTATTTATCAGTATGTCGACGTGTGTCTTGGTACACAGCTACGAACATGTAGCTATGTGGCTATGCTAACTAGCGCTAACACTTATCCATGATAAATAAAAATCATCCACTAGATCTTCAAATCTGCAGACGTGGGGAGTAAAACCGACCTCTGCCAGAAAGGCAGCAGGACCTTTCTGAAGGATTGGTCACAGATTTAGTGTTTCTTGTTGTTTTATTTGTCAGTATGTAGACGTGTGTCTTGGTACACAGCTACAGCTACGACATGTAGCTATGTAGCTATGCTAACTAGCGCTAGCACTTATCCATGATAAATAAAAATCATCCACTAAATCTAAAGACGTGGGGAGTAAAACCGACCTTTGTGTTTATTAAGACAGCCTACAACTAGCATGCCTCCCTCCTAAGCTCCTTGTTACCACACATTTGTGCAGGTAATGAAAAACAGAGGGGGGATTCAGTATTATTTTATACAGTCTATGGGCTGAACAAGCTCCGAGCTCTGACTCCGTGACAGACTGGATATTGTTGTTACGTAACAAAAACACTGAAGTCTGAAACGGCTCGTTTCACACACATTTACAGAAAGGTGGAGAAATCAAAACAGGGGCAGAATGGATTTTTTTCATTCTCGGGGGGTTTGTAGACATGCCAGGGACACATATTTCAGGTAGAGAACCATTAAAAAGTCGATTTTGCATGATATGTCACCTTTAAAGTCTAAATGCTAACCAAGGCTAAGCATTTCACAACAGTTATTCTTCTAATTTAACATATACAAGTGTAGAAAGAATCTTCCTACTTAACTTGAAAGAAGAGAAGTAAGTGCATCTTTTAATCCTTTATAAACAATATAGAGTTTAGAATATATTAGAGCACCAGAGTAGGCCAGGAAACTCACTCCAGGCCCAGTCGCACCATACTGTGCCAACACGGGTGTCGCCGGTCCCCCACTTGCTTATATTCACACTGCTCCAGGCCCAACTCGCCCTGAGCAAAGTAACCTTTAATATAATCATCAAGTTATAATACTACGCATGCATGGCTTCACCTCATCATATAGCGCCCATAATGTGCATTTACACCAAGAGTTCCAGGGTCTTTTAGCCCCCAGAACTACTTTACCCTGAACTAAAAGGTTCCTGTGCCCCCATTGTTGTCTGCGTTTCAAGCCCAACAGTGGGCTGAAGTCCCGGGTAGAGTGTGCAAATCAGGCCAGTGACGTATGGAGGACATAAAAAGTAAATGCACTACACCACCAGACCAGTAGAGGGCAGTAAAACAAAGACGAATGCCATTCATCACAGATGACCCCATAGAAGCAGACGGACAGGCAGGTATCATTATGAGCAACACAACAGTTAGCCTGTTAGCATGAAGAGACTCAGCTGGTGCTGTTTTAGATGGTGCTATATTTCATCACAGATGGATTCACTGAATCAACACGTGAGAGGAGATAAGAGCGAGCAGCAAAGACGTTTCAACACGGCTTTAAAATCCTTTTGAACTCAAAAAGCCGTGGCAGAGATCAACCGGTGTTTTGGTTTAAACAGTGACCATGTTAACTGGAGACTTTCAGCCGGATGCATCCCTCATGAACGTCTTTAGACGATCATTAAATATCTGATGAGGATACTGAATCTTAAAACTCCCTCTGTGTTTCAACAGCTTTGGAAACCCCCACAAACACATTACATTCAGCTGAAGGTCTCTAGTTTACAGGGTCACTTTTAAAACTGTAACACCGGGAGAGATGCATTCACGGTGGGCTGAGAGAAGACTACTGTTACAAGCTGCTAAATCAAGAGAATCACAGCTTCTTCTTTTGAAAAGTACACACACATACAAAAAAGATAGAACAAATAAAAACTAATGAAAGAAAGAGAAATCAAGTGAATCTACCCCTGAACTAAACGTAGACCCTAGTTCCACCGGTCGAAACGCAAGTAGTTCAGGGGTGAAGTCCCTAGTTCCAGGGTAAATTTCCCTCAGTCAAAATGCCCCTTTAGTTTACAAGAGGCATGGTCTCAGAGTCAGCACAAAGGACAACAACACAGAGAATATTTGCATCTGCATATTTTGATTAAACATTTAACCTCTGTATTACATCAACTGGACCCTTTGCTGTCATTCCTAAAACTGATTGCAGAGAGGAACTGTCACATCCACTGTTTGTCATGCTTGTGCTCACGCATGAGCAGCTGTACCGTGCTGAAGCCCATCTCATCCAACCATGCCAGAGCCAAGGAAGTGTGCTGTGCAGGGCATTCACACTAGTGAAATAACTGGACTTTTTGGGTGTAATGTGTTTGGGCAAAGTATGGATGGTCTAGTTTTAACCTTTGTTCTAAGTATGCAAGCATTTAACAACAGTCTCTGGTCTGACTTTGCTCTACTGTGCCTTTATCTCACTGCCACAATCTGTACTGTCTGTAATCCATCCAAGCCATGGAGCGGCCTTCACTTTAGCTCAGTGTTTGTTATTTCTTTCTTCCAGGGATTACTCAGTTCACAGCAGGTACAATGTACAGTATATGTGGTAAAAAGAAAGCACGCCAAATGAACCATGTTTCCTTTTTTCCACTGCATGAACATCTCTGTAAATATTACTATATCATTTCACGGTGACCTGTAATGCTTACATGCTTGAGTACACTCTACTCTTGCATGGCTGACTGCATTCATGTGGCTCTGTGTCTCGTAATCACCTGCTGCCAGGCCGGATGTCCCTGCCAGGCTTCGGCCAGGACAGCAGCCAGTCCCCTCCATCTCTGACATGAGCCAGGCTTCACTGCTCTCACATTCCTTCCTCCCTGCCATCTTCCATACATGGGCCTGACTGCACTGCTGTCAGCTCACACAGTCCAACCACTGCATCGATTTGTCTCATCTTCTTTTGTCCCGGTATCTTTTCTCATATCTATACTGTATATCTGAGCTCTTAATGCACCTCTGCTTTCTGAGAGGGAGAGGTGGAAGGGGCAGCTAATATACACTACAGTGTATATGTTAATGTTATTCATTTAATGTTATTCAAACATGCAAGGAGAGGAGGGAAGGGGAGGGGGTGTTGCCTCTTACAAAGAGGAGATCATTTGCTTATGGAGCACTGTTTGGTCCATGCATCCAACACAATGTCAGATTTTATGCAATTAAAGGAACAATTCGTCTTTCTGGGCACATCGCTTTTCTGATTTCTTGCCAAAAGTATGATGTGAAGATTCTCTTTTCACCTACATAGGATGAATATGAAGCTACAGCCTGTATTTACCATGTAAACAGAGGATACTTCCTTGTCGGAAGGTAACAAAATCAGTCTTTCATGACCTTTAAAACTAACCTGTTTCCCCTTTTTTTGATTCTGAAGATGAGATGGGAGCTTTCGGTACCTTTTTTTCTAGGGATGCACCGAAAATTTGGCCACCGAAAATGGCCCACAAGTGCAACAACACATATCACCGAAACAGAATGTTGTGATGACGCAAGCAAAAAACTACAGCCAGTACGCGCTTGTCTGGATAAGGTCCAACATGTCTGCATCTGTTCTTTCTTTAACTGCAGCACTAAAGAGTCTTCTAAGCAAAGAGGTTGAGACGGACCACGGAGTGAAAACAATGACAAGTACTCTCTTAGAGTCTGTCAGCACACGTTTCACTGAGATCTATTCGGATCCTCTGCACTTCATCGTGACTGTACTTGATCCATGTTATAAAGATCATTACTTGGATGTGGGGATAAAGCAGCGTGCACAAGAAATGATCCAGGCTGCGATGGATGAGGAGAACCTGCTTGGAGACAGAGAAGCGCACAGTGCAGGTGAAGGAGAACAGAGGGCAGAAAAAAGGACTCGTCTCTCTGAACCAGATGAGGGGGACGCACCCTCAATGTCTGATATGTTGAATGAGATCCTTGATTTTAGTGAGGTTAGTACACAGTAGGGGTGAGCCCGACTAAGGATTTGCTTAGTGCAATCTGATTCATCAGATTTTGCCCATAGTGGACGAATAGTGGAATGTTTGTTGTTTTTCCTTATTGACCCAAAGTCTGCATGATGGTGACCGCATGACAATATTACACATAACCCTTTACAATTAAGAGACTCATAGCTTAAAGTAAAAGGGACAACAGAATATTATAATTATAAAACTTGGATTTTTTAAATCTATATTGCAAAAACAACGAGGTGATGAAGGAGAGAAAACTCAAAGAAGGCCACCATCTTTAAACATGGAACAACGCTCCACTATAGAATAAGGAATCAGGAGATATTTAAACAGTGTTCACACAGCAGAGAGCAGCACTGCAGAGGGTAGTTTGTCCAACTTGAGGCTAAACATTTGTATAATGTTCAAAATCAAACCTGAACCAGCTAAAGGGTTTTTAAATCTCTTAACAGAACCTTTTAAAACAGTCTTTCATCGCGTCTTTGTCCGCTTGAGTCTTTTCAAATTGAACGTGAGGAAAACCATCGTGTGTACGGGCAGAAGTGCGCTCCTTGCTTTGTTGACTGTAAATCCTGTCTTTGAGAATATCCTCTCTGATGATGTGGAGGTGGATGGGATGCTGTGGATTGTTTTTGAGGCTTCAGACAGCTTTGGGTATCCCTCCTCGTTCTTTTGGCCCCGTACAGTTTTTGTGTGGTCCGGTAATCCTTGATCTCACAGCCCTCTTCATGAAGCTGCTCCTCATCTTCATCACTAGTTTTAAGGATCAACTGAAGTTTTATTTTCTGACACTTTGAGCTGCCATGAACGTAGAAAGATTTAAAGGCCAGCTGAGGTACGTCTGCTCCACAGGTCCCGCTAAATGGGAGAGTCCACCTTTAATTACCAGGGGAGATTTAATTACCACTTTAAGGAGATTTAACACTTCAAGAGCTGTTCTCAGAATTACATTAAATAAGTCTATATTTATATCAAAATAGGCTAAATGAGACACTATTTTAAGGGAAACAGGAAAATAATGTAAAATTCGACATTGAGCACCCCCATGGTTTGAATGGAATGATCCACGTTTCATATGCAAATATTCAACAATGAGATTGGCAGTCGACTAAGGCTTGTTAGAACGAATCGTCGAATATTCCACTATTTGGGGTCACCCCTAGTACACAGTCAGAGCCATCATGGTTTCCTCATTTTCGGTTTTCAGCCATGAATTTTCATTTCGGTGCATCCCTACATTTTTTCAGACACAGTGACTTCCTTAAATTCCGTTTCATTTGGACTAAGCTAGGCTAGGTGTTATAGCTAAACCATGCTATGCTAACTGGGTGTTTAGTTTTTTTTTTGCACACACAGACATGACAGCTAAATCAAAACTCTGTTACAAACTGTCTTTGAGCACTGTGCTATCATAATACACACACTCATCATAGCAAACAACCGTGTCTTTAAAATTACACTGCAGTGACATGATAACTACCATCTACACAAACAAGATCAGCAATCAAATCAGATCCCAATCTCACTCCCTGCCTGCTGCTTGTCATGTTTCCAATCTACAATCTGACAACTGGAAACATAACAATTTGACATGTGAAACGAGGTACTCATGTTTTATTCATACATATCCAATTGAGGGGCTTCATGCCAAGTTCTGATTTACTGAACAGATGTTACATATGCTGATGTGAGATGAAAGAAGCTTTGATAAGCTTAGAGCATGTTCTCTCTTTGTTTTCACTCTCAATTGGTCTAAAATTGGTCCAATGTCTGTGTCAAGAAACAGAAGCAGAGAAGAGAATGTTCAATGGTATCACAAGGCTGAGACAACAATGAGTCTGGATTAGGATAGGGACACTGCATAATTCAGTCCTCCAAACTTTATGACTTATAAGGATTCAAGAAGCCCTGTATGTTCAATTATTAAACAAACCTTTACTTGTGATGCTACACACTCTCCTGTCTCAAATTCTCCGTTCTAAATTCTCCCCATTTCTCACTTTACTGCCGTACACCTAATGTACAGCTCTATTTCTTAGCTCCATTTCTCTGTGTTGCTGTTCCCCCTCTCCCATGGGTGATAGGGGTATAAGTTCTTCGGCTCTTACTATAATACATTCCAACATCTTGTTGGATCCTTGACCTCAGGCCCGCAGTCTCAAGGGCTTTAACCGTGAGAACAAAGTCCTGTTTGAGATGAATGATGAGAACGGTTTTACTGTGCATCTCAAGAGGTAGACTCTGAGACTATCCTCACCCCCCCCCCCCCCCCCCCCCCACTGTGACACACAAATATATATGTTGTGCTCTAAACTACCCCCATCCCCTTCCCCCACACGCAAGCTAGTTGCTAGTCAGGTCTTGCCATGTGAAAGCCACAGACAATAGCTGGAGATCAACATCAACAATGCAAGACAGCATTGGCGGGCGCAGAGAGAAATGCCCTCTGAGTGTGCATCATTTAAAGACTGGCAGTTTACAAGTGCCGTCATGATGTTCTGTTCATATACTGTCTCTAGAAATACATCAGCTCAGATGTGCAGTGCAACAAACAGGAGTGCTAAAATCACCTGCTAAACCCTTCATCTTTTTCTGTGACTTCAAGTCCTTCTACATGTTTCAAACCAACCAGACATACAACACATCACTTCATGCATGGAAGGAAATGACTTGCAGACACAAAGGGCTTCAGAGCAGTGATTCCCAACCAAGGGAGCTTTTCATTATGCTAACAACTCTCCTTGCCTGCCTCACTCGAGTCTCTTCCCAGTCCCTTAGCTCCTCCCAGCTGCAATGTGGGAGACAGATGTGAAAAGAAACACAAGGATGGAGGAACCAAGGCTGCCAAACAAGAAATCCCTGATTCAATAGCAGCAGTCGTGAGCATGTAACACTGTGTATCACATGAAGTGCATTTAAACACAGTCTCTAGATAAAAAAAGAAGTCTGCATTGGATATACTAGGATTTATTCCCCTCTAAGCTCCACCACAATTCATTTGCTCCTGGGGTGCATTTTATACAGGATTGTAGGATTCTCCATCATGGGGAGACAAAACCATTTTTGACATTATGGAACACATGTTAGCATAATGGGATAAGACTTGTACCTGAGAGGGAATGTGGAAGATTGTGGAGTACTTCATATATATTTATTATTATTATTATTATTATTATTATTATTATCATTATTATTATTATTATTATTATTATTATTATTATTATTATTATTATTATCATTATTATTATTATTATTTATTTATTTTTATTACTATTATTATTATTGTTATTACTATTATTATTATTATTATTATTACTATTATTATTATTACTATTATTACTATTATTATTATTATTATTACTATTATTATTAATATTATCATTATTATTATTATTATTTTATTACTATTATTATTATTGTTATTACTATTATTATTATTATTATTATTACTATTATTATTATTATTACTATTATTATTATTATTATTTTATTATTATTATTACTATTATTATTATTATTATTATTATTATTATTACTATTATTATTATTATATGATAATACAAAATATGATTGATTGACAGATTTATATAAATATTAGGTAGCAAAAAATAATAATAGTAGATGAAACATCCAGCCTTTGCTTTGGTAGCTTTAAGTCCATCTATCAATCAATCATAATATATATACAGTATATACACACATATATATCCATACACATACTGTATGTATATACTGTATGTTAATATAAATATATATATATATATATATAAATCTAATTATATTTCTATATACAAATATGATTGATTGACAGGCTTATATATACATATATATAAAAAAATATATATAGGGATATATATATCTTTATTTATATTGAGCAAATGAATAACAAATGTACACTTGACAAAAGCAATTGTTGACAATTAAATAAGATGGTAAAAAAAATGGTGTTACAATATGAAGTTAACTTTGGAATAAGTTATTGATGAATTCTAAAACTCTGCTAGATATTGCCAAAGATGACCCGATTGCAACATGATGGTTGCAACTAAAGGAGGAACTTAGGCAGAAATAGGAAGCTTGAAAGCTTTGTCCTGAAAAAAAAAGGAATGAAGAAACTTGCTCACTGCTGTCCCTCACTGCTGCACTATTAAAAGGATGCTTTGATGGCATTTCAAGAGCATAGCACGAGTGTCCTAAATAGGAAAACAAGCCTTAATCTTGGAGTTTTGTGCTGCAAAATGCTCATATGCAGGCCTCCTTGATGTTGAATGAAACAGCTGAAGGCTCATTTTTGACTCTTGTGCTATTCTGAGCACATCTTAAAAGCTGCAATATTGACTAAGTGTTTATGCACAAAACACTCCTATGGGGCCGGAAATCATAAAGTGGAGCACCAACTGAGTAGCACAGTGTATCTCTTGTGATTTCAGACAGTGTCTTAATTAACATCATTCTTGAGGGGAAGTCAGCTGGCTGCAGGTAAGGCAATAATGCATGGTGCATAAATAGACTAACACATGAGCTCCAAATCCTTTCCTTGCAGGAGTGTTAGTTTGATATTTTCTGATGAGACACAGTACAGTGCACAAGGCTTGACAAAGTGGAAATAGAAGGTAGTAGAGGCAGCGAGTTTCAGACTGCCACTTAAACTGCACAGTGAGTGCTCCATCTGGAGAATTTGATTTCCAGACATTACATCTTTTGCCTCTCTTATCCTTTTGGTGCACAGCTTCACAGGACTGGAACATAGACTTATAGCATTTAGGAAGTTTGGCCCAGTGATAATGATTTCACTGTGTGTAGTCCAGGATGGCTCTGTGGGCATATGTTTGAGTCAGAGGTTACCATCCGTAGGAAAGGACTGAATTTACTTTGTGGGCTACTTGAAATCTTTTGACCATTTTTACAAAGAGGCCAACTGGAATCAGATTTAATTGCAGGAAGACTATTTGTTCACACAAGCAAACATTTGAAAGGTGTCTCTTCATAGCCCAGTGAGCAGCCTGGTGCCAGGATCCATCAGTTTTCTCTCTGCAAGATTTCAGAGTACTTTAGGCTCGACAATGTACCACCATCATAAAGCTGCACAAACATAGGGTCACAGGGAAGCTCTCATCTTATTCATGTCCCAGATATGTGATGATTTTCCCAGGATCAGATAGCACCCTTAGAAAAACATTAGCCTGCATTGCTTAGTTAATACTGACTGCTGAAGATGGTTATCACAAAGACACATTGCCATGGCAACAGAATCCCAACCAGCTGATACAGACTGGTCCAAAATTAAAGTAATTTACATGATGCATGATTGGAAATGTCTGCATATTTACAGAGCGATGTGCTGAGGAATCTACTACAGAGTATGCTAAATGGTGAAGTCTTGGGTTTATGGGTGTCAGACTTGCATTGTGTGTTATGTAGGCTATAGAGAGAGCAGCAGGGACAAGGTACCAAACCAGATGTGGATCTTCAGCACCCTGATAACACCGGCCTCTGCAGAGTTGCTCCTGATATTTAGGGGAGAGAGCCTCTTTCTGCGTTTGTAGACTGTGTCAGATTTTGTGCAAAGGGTGGGGGAGGATTTGGGAAATTCCTGTGTTGCTGCTATCTTGATTCTCTTACACGTAATAAAGCTGCAGACAGTGAGCTGGGGGCAAGTCTAGCAGCCCAGCTGTTTGTTGATGTCTGACATACATCTTTCAATCCGCAAAGTGAAACGGATTCTTGGTGTATTTGCTTGAATATTGAAATGCTGATTAGGTGATAAATTGGTGATAATAACACGCCGGTAAGATAACCATGTCAACAACAAAACCCCAAAGACTCAGTTTCAGACTACTTCCTGACACGGGCGCTGTGAGCGTATCGCTATGCTGATGCATCATCACCAATATAGGGTAAACGCTGAGGCTTGTGCAGCCTCGCCCCTCCACAACACACACAAACACTCACCACACCGAGCCGTAGGCACCAGAGCCCACCGGTGTCAGGTTCTGGTACCGTTCCGGAACCTCCCACACGGTCTTGTTCAGCTCCTGACGGTAGAATCCTGGTCTGGCGGACATTTCTATGAGCAGGCTTCAGAAAAGAAAGGAGCAAAAAACAGGAAAAAAGAGAAGAATCAGGAATGATCGGAGGAAGGGGACCCGAGGCGCGGGACGCCGAGCTGCTGTTAAACGCACCACACCGGCTGTTGACGCTCGCGCTCGCTCGCTCGCTCTCTCTCGCTCTCTCTCTCTCTCTCTCTCTCTCTCTCTCTCTCTCTCTCTCTCTCTCTCTCTCTCTCTCTCTCTCTCTCTCACACACACACACACACACACTCTCTGACGAACTTATTCATTGTCCTTAATAACCGATAACAAAAACATTTAATACTACTTTTATACTACTATTATATTATATTATATTTTACTATATATATTATATGTCATATTGTACTGTGTTATATTACATTATATTATATGATATTTTACTATATTATATTATGTTATATTATGTCATATTGCATTGTGTTATATTTTACTATATTATATTACATTATTACTATATTATATGATATGATATGATATTATATTACACTAAATTATATTACATTATTATATTTTACTGTATTATATGATATGATATTACACTAAATTATATTACATTATTATATTTTACTATATTATATGATATTATGTCATATTGTATTGTGTTATATTTTACTATATTATATTATATTTTTTACTATATTATATGATATGATATGATATTATATTACACTAAATTATATTACATTATTATATTTTACTGTATTATATGATATGATATTACACTAAATTATATTACATTATTATATTTTACTATATTATATGATATGATATTATATTACACTAAATTATATTACATTATTATATTTTACTATATTATATGATATGATATTATATTACACTAAATTATATTACATTATTATATTTTACTATATTATATGATATGATATTATATTACACTAAATTATATTACATTATTATATTTTACTATATTATATGATATGATATTATATTACACTTAATTATATTACATTATTATATTTTACTGTATTATATTTTACTATAATATATTATATTATGTCATATTGTATTGTGTTATATTTTACTATATTATATTATATTTTACTATATTATATGATATTATATTATGTCATATTGTATTGTGTTATATTTTACTATATTATATGATATTATGTCATATTGTATTGTGTTATATTTTACTATATTATATTATATTTTACTATATTATATGATATGATATTATATTACAATTATATTACATTATTATATTTTACTGTATTATATTATATTTTACTATAATATATTTTATTATATTATGTCATATTGTATTTTGTTATATTTTACTATATTATATTATATTTTACTATATTATATGATATGATATTACACTAAATTATATTATATTATTATAATTTACTGTATTATATTATATTTTACTATAATATATTATATTACATTATATTATATTATGTCATATTGAATTGTGTTATATTTCATTATATTATATTATATTTTACTATATTATATGATATAATATTATATTACACTAAATTATATTATATTATTATATTTTACTTTATTATATTATATTACATTATATTATATTGTCAAATTGAATTGTGTTATATTTCATTATATTCTATTATATTTTACTATATTATATTATATTATGTTATAGTATGTCATATTGCATTGTTTTATATTTTACTATATTATATGATATTATGTCATATTGTATTGTGTTGTGTTATATTATTTGATATTATGTCATATTGTATTGTGTTATATTTTACTACATTATATTATGTAATACAATATTATATTATATGATATTATATTACATTAAATTACATTATATTATTATATTTTACTGTATTATATTATATTTTACTATATTGTATTACATTATATTATTTTATGTCATATTGTATTTTGTTATATTCTAATATATTCTATTATATGATATTATGTCATATTGTATTGTGTTATATTATATTGTGTTATATTATATTATATTATATTATTCATCAAACAAAGCATAAGAAACCAATAGCAAAATAGCTTGAACAACATTTCAACTCAAACCTCTAGAAAGTGAACACAATGAGAACCCAGACAATCATTTAAATCATCATAACAGCCCTAACACACATTTCATATCCACACAGGAATGCATAAGCTCCATTAAGAACACAGTCACCTATAAGATATTTTATTATATTATATTATGACTATGGAGTGGCAGACTGGGGTGGCGGCTCTCGTTTTTTTAAAAGGACGACCATAACAACGGGGAGATCTGTTTGTGATCCTCATGAACAGGATTTTAAAGTGCAGCTGGTCCAGGATCATGGTATCTGGAATCAGGAATTGGTGGATTGCTCTCTACCAGCCTTGCTACGAACCTGCACCTATGATCGGGAGATATGGGTAGTGACTGTAGGAATGAGATACATGCAGCCCAATGTGTTTCCTACAAAGGGGGGGACATTTGGAGGGAGGTTGGAGTGGAGTTTTTGTTACTTAACAAGTAGCCAGCTAAGGTGGTTTGGGCATGTGGTGAAGATGCCTCCTGGACGCCTCCCAGCAAACTGGGAGGAGGCCCTGGGGTGGATCAAGAGCTTGCTGGGATTAAATATCTCATCTGGTCTAGGAACGCCTCTCAAACTCCCAGGAGGAGCTGGAAAACTTTCCTGAGGAGGGGAAAACTTAGACTTAAACTGCCTCGTCTACGACCCAAACCTGATATTATTATTATTGTTGCTATAATTATTATTGTTGTTGTTCTTGTTGTTGTTGTTATTACTGTATAGTAAAGCAAAGGACAGGAAAGTATTTTAGAAAAAATAAAATAGATTTAAAGATCCATTAAAACCACACAGTTCAAATTGTTAAAGACTTCTAAAAGTAACCGGTAGATACACAGGGAGCCTATGGGGTAGCTGATCCATCAGTTGCTATTGCCAAAAGGGAACATTTAAAAAAAACAACCTGAGAAAACACCTGAAGGATGGACAATAGATTATTATCAGAGTTTTAGGTATCATTTAATAGCATGTAGTTTCTCATCGTGTATTATGCCATTATGCTGGTTACAATGCATAGACATTGCTGCCATCTGCTGGCGAAGACCTGCAACTGCAAACCACTAAAGTGACATGTCAACTTTCTTACTCTGTTATGGCTTAAGATCAGCTCTATATTTAAACAAAAATGAGGTAATAGCAATATTATGGCAAAAAAAATGTCTTGTTAAATGATTATTATATAAGGGCTATGTAAACAGGATGGGGCATGTTGGGCTATATTTTAAACTTTAAGAAGACCGTTTACAATGTTACAATGTTACAATGTCATTTAGCAGACGCTTTTATCCAAAGAGATGTACATACGAGAACAAGAACAACACAAGCAAAGATCTAGACAAGAGGAAACAAGATCAGTAAGAGGAACAAAGTGCTTCAAGTCAATTTGGGTGCAGGTACTGCCAAGCAGTGTAAAGGCAATGCACAAAAGTAAATAATGTTTTTTTATATAGTAAAATAAGGAACATCTACAATGAGGCAACCAAACCATTTAAGACCTTCCATTATCATCATCAACAATTAACATCACCACAATAATGACCAAAGTACCAAGTGCTGGGTCACTCAAGAGCTGAACACAGATTCCCAGAGTAGAGCAGGACAGTGCGTTTGTACTGAAAATATTCACTGGCCGAACTGCCTCAGGTTCAGTTCAGGCTGCAGCCTGGAGGATTCGGACGAAACCCTGTTATGACAGAAACGACTTCTGAAAACTGACATTTCCCACTTTACCCCTTGTTTGAGAATGCCCCACTAGCTGTGACTATGGATGATCTTCACAGGTGGACGCTCTCTTGTGAGAATGTCATCCCATCCACAAGACCTGCACAGCTACAAGTTTAGTCACGTATGTTCAAATTGCGTTACAGATACTCTTTGAATTTGTCTCAACTTTTATCAAGTCCTTTGACTTTGATTCTTTAGACGACGGACAATGACTTGTTTAAGTTTCAGTAATGAAGTTGGCTAGGTCAGGTCTCTTAACATTAGCCTAGCTAGTTTATAGGAAACTAGCGTGTCTGATGTTCTTATGTGAATGGCTTAATGTAGTTTATTACTGTCATATTGTATTACACTCTTGGATGTTAAGGGACATTGAGGATATACACTATTTATCCTGGTCTTATGATGAAAAATGAACTGTAGAAACACCTTGTCATAGTTTAGATGCCCATGAAGATCTATCTTAAAGCTGGGGTTGGTAGTCAGATTAAGACACACTTTTTGTCATTCTGGTTAAAATGATTTTTATGTCCTGATGGTAATCAATACATAATGTGTTCTTAAAAAAGAGGTAAAAAAAAAGCTGCTATCTACAGCCAGAGTAAACCTGGGAAAACACCTGCCATCAGGAGCCAAATTATGAAACCAATCAAATCCTGTCCTGCCGTTCTGCCCGCCTCCTGCGCGTACATTTCCCCAGCTTTCACTCCCCGTCCCCTGCCTCTACTGACTGCCCCTCTCGCTCGACCTCAGGCCTGTCCCCTCTGACCCGATGAGGTGCTTTGCTCAGGACTGTCGTCCGGATCAGAGTCTAAAAAGCTCTCACCACGGGGCTCTGACAAGCAGAAGAATGAATGACATTTAGTAAGTCCTACAGAAATGTAGATGTGTTGTAGCGTCCGTCCAGACGCTGTAGGGATGACGAGCCGATTGGTGAACATGTTGAGTTTTAATAAACGGTCACTGTCGGCCGTGAACACGACAACCAACCAAACAACAATCAATGTTTGAATGAATGAAGAACTTCTCCTCTTGTCTCTCCTCTCTCCCGCTCACACACTCTACACCTCTCCTGATGCCTTCACTAACCGTCAACACTGTAGGAATTAAGAACATCTACACTGAACACGTTTAACAAACAGTAGAGTTGTTACAGTATTATATATGTGTTATAACTTTTCTCCTGATATCATGTCACTGGTAAAACTGGATAATGCTAGAATGACAGTTGTGAGTACTAACAGCAGCCATGTTTGTTTGTGTTTTTAACTTTCACTATGAGAATGTTTTGGTGAGGACCGGTTTTGAATCAGTCACGATCATATGGTTTTGAATCAGCGGCGCTCGTGCATGAGAGGGGTTAGACGGAGTCATGAGGAAATGCTACATTCAAATCCATGCTAGTTTTCCGAGACTGCCAACCCCAGCTTTAAGATTTCCCCAAAAAAGAAAAAAAACCCTTAACATGTAAAAGCCCATGTTCTACTGCACCTGTGATCCTCTAATTTTTCTTAAGTTGTGTGCCAGTAAAACCAACTTGTTCACCTTGGTCGGGAAAAGTGCGCTCCTTGCTTTATTTGCAATGAAACCCGCCTTAGAAAATATCCTCTCGGTTGGCGTGGAGGTGGAGGGGATGCTGTGAAATCTCCTAGGAGCTCTTGACAACTTTGGATATCACTCCTCGTTTTTCTGCCACCATTTCAGTGGACCTCCACTGCATTTCGTGAAGTCTTTTATTAAGCCTTCATCTCACTCTTTTCATCCTCCGCCTGTTCCTCCTCCTCCGCGAGGTCCAGATATCTGATGTGAAGCTGACTGCTTCACTGTTCTGTATTGCCTTGTATATCTCTGACCTTGTTGATAAATATTTTGTGTGCATGACATCCATCACTGTTGCTCTTGTAGGGAAGGTGTAGGCCGGCTCAAGTGTGTGACAGCTGTCTCTGGAAGTTAGCAGACGGTGCCATGGTGTAATGGTTAGCACTCTGGACTCTGAATCCAGCGATCCGAGTTCAAATCTCGGTGGGACCTGCTTTTGAGGTGTCGCAGGTGCCTTGCGACTGGTCGGACGGCAAGCAACACAGATGCCCAGCACCGGTGAGCCCTTGACCATATCCAAGGGTTATCGGGTCAGCTGATCCTCCTGAAAGGTTCAGAGGCCACTATAAATTCCGGCTCGTACTAACCATCAAATGGAACTGTAGTCGCTCTAAATAGCGCATGCATGCCCTACTGATGTAAAGCATAGTGTACAGTACACATTGAACTGGAATTTGCTGGTGAAGGCAAAAGGCAGGGATGAACAAATGAACTCATCCTGCTTTACTTACGGTACATTGATGACTGCTTGGTTGGCAATTTGATTTAGATTGCCTCCATTGTACTGTAGTAGGGAAGGTTAACCCTTCCTCAGCTCACCTCGGCTGGAGAGCAGCACGAGCTTGAAGCCCCTGTCCTTGTGGGTAAAACAATTAGCTGCTGGTAGGAAGCATAAGTCTCCCCGTCGGGGAATCGAACCCCGGTCTTCCACGCGACAGGCGGAGATACTGTCCACTATACTAACGAGGACCTGTGCCCTTGTGGTCCCTGGCACATGATCGCTGTCTTCCTGTCTTCACCAGGACTGTGCAGACATTCCGAGGGAGGCATGGCCAACTATGGGGTCCAATATACGACACACAGCAGGTCTGGTGCCTTAATTCCCCCTTTACTGAAGAGCCCACAAAAGCGCATTGTGGGAGGCAGGGTCGCAGCCAGTGCCAAGCAGTTGGGTTGAACTCTTTCTTGTGTTAGAGATTGATCGTTGTCACATAATAAGAGCAACTGAGGGCTGGTGCATTCGTCTCCTCTTGATGGCTTTTCGTGCCTTCGTTGTGTATGAAACACATAAGCAGTCTTTCACGATTGTAAGGGCCATTTCAAGATGTTTGTGTGTGTGTTTGTGTGTAGGACATTAAGTTGTCCACTAGGGGTCTCCCCTGTCCAGTGCACATGCATATTTAGGTAGGAACCTTTCACCAGGTAGCAGGTGTTGCTAGACGGGGAACACAAAAAGTTTTTTGACCGCAACGTGCCGCAACGCCAGGACGCTGGCAAGGTGTAAATGGGAATTAATTACGTTTTATGGTTTTGATGGACACTGTGTTTGATCTTGTATGTTGACACGGTTGGAGAAAGGACGATGAACAATAAAACATTCGTAAATTGCAACCTGAAGACGTCAGGATCTTATTTCCACAAGACACACAAGCAAGAGCGCGTCAACTATATTTAAGCCCGTCTAGGCAGCCCCTCAGTGGCTTTAAGTGTGAGGCTTGGCCGCTATATTCAAGTCAAAAAACTGTGGTAAAAGACGCTGGAGGAGCTTCATCACAGCGGCGATATATGTCGGCAGTTTCAGCTGAGTGGACGCTGTAAATGGACATTCAATCACCGGAGTTCAGCTGCTACATCCAGCTACTGCTATCGGCTACAGGACGCCACGGATTGCTTCCAGCTCGGCGGAGAATCAGCACGTTTCTTCCCTCGGATCAAATCCCTTCCACCAGTGTGAGGACAACAGGAGCAGCTCTCCAAACGCCGGCGGAGGATTCGTGCACCAGGATCATTCATGGCGCCCAACGTGAGGTATGTGTAGCGCTACTAGTTATGAATGGCCATTCATGTTGTGTGCACACTGTTCGGGACGTAAATCCAATGCATTGGTTGTTGAAGATAAATGACAATTGACTTGTCGACTTCTTTCGTGGTTCTAAATTATGGATGCGCGTGAAACCGCGGACATGCCCGGTGAGGGTATTGCGCAATCAGCTGATTCGAACATTAACGCGGACAGCGATGATACGCGAAGGGACAAACCAAAACGTGTTGTAAAGTTAACTGCTAAAGCTTATGCCGACAAGTTGGAAAAGGTACAAAATGACAGGAAAGCTAAGCTAAATAAGGCTAGTAATATGAGAAAAAAGATACAAGAGCTTATGCTAAAAAGTGATAAAAAATCAGAGGTGCAAAATGCTCTTGATGAGCTTGTCAATTTATGTGATGAAACAAAAGGTGTTCAATGTTCTTTGATGGGTTTGTTACCTGAAGAAGAAAAAGAAAAACATGACATTTGGTTCAAAGCAAAAATGATTGCAAATGATGAATTAATTTCCGATGTGAAAGTGTGGTTAAAGTGTTCTGAACAACATGTATTTTATGGTAAGGATGAAAATGGTGATGATGAAGTAAAACCAGAGGACAGTGTTTCAAATGTTGCAAGCAAACACACAAGCAAAAAGAGTGCATGCAGTGGAAAATCAAGCACTACGTCATCTGCAAGAGTCAAAGTAGAGGCAGACAGAGCTGCTTTGCTTGCCCGTGTTGAATCTTTGAAGAAGATGCATGCTTTGGAGGAACAACAGCAACAACTACAAAGGCAAAGAGAACACCTTGAGCTGGAAGCTCTGCTAGCAGCATCAACTGCTAAACTAGCAGTTTTTCAGGCCTCTGAAGTTTCAAGTGTTTCAAAGGCATCGAATGCAATGAATTCCTATTTGCAAAGGGAGAAAAGGAAGGAAGCGACTGCAAACAAGCTAAATCCCCTGGCAAAGGATTACAACCCTGAAAGTCAGAACAAACTGCAGCAAAGTCAGGATTGGACGTTACCAACAACGTACCCAGCACCAACTGTTACACAGCCTCCTGCTTTCAGTACGCAGGCTGTGGAGGAAAGGCAACCCCCTGCGTTCAATGCCCAGTCTATGGAGGAAAATCAGCTGCCTCTTTTCAGTTCGCAGCATGTGGATGAAAGACGACCTGGAGGTATTTTCACCATAATGCAACGACAAAATGAAATTACAGCAGCTCTTGTCCAGCAACAACGTTTAATGGCATTACCAGCAAGAGACATTCCGGTTTTTGACGGAGATCCTCTACAATATATCTCCTTTAAAAGGGCATTCGAGCAAGGAGTGGAGGAAAAGGTTGGCAGTGCTGATTGTTTGTATTACTTGGAACAGTTCACGAGAGGACAGCCTAGGGAGTTGGTACGTAGCTGCCAACACATGCTACCTGGTCAAGGCTATGACCAAGCAAAAAGGCTGCTACAGGAACACTTTGGCAATGAATATAAAATTGCTACTGCATATATGGAAAAGGCATTGGCTTGGCCCTCAATAAAACCTGAGGATGTGAATGCTCTACAAGCCTTCTCTCTTTTCCTGCGTTCATGTTGCAATGTCATGGAGAAGCTGCAGTACATGCAAGAGTTGAATATGCCAAGCAACATGAGAGCAGTGATGGCTAAGTTGCCATTCAGGATGAGAGAGGGATGGCGAACTGTTGCACATGGCATACTGGAGTCATCTAAATGTAGAGCTTTGTTCAAGGATTTAGTTGCATTCATTGAAAAACATGTAAGAATTCTATCCGATCCTTTATTTGGAGACATTCGAGACCCGTCGTCTGGAACTGCTGGTTCAAAGGTTGTCAACAGATTGAAGCCACAGTCAGGAAGCAGAGTTACAGGAAACAGCTTTGCCACCACCATTGCTCCTGTGCAGTCAATGGAGAACTTCAGAGACTCAAGGGCATTCTCAGATACTCGTGGCTCTACAAGGTCTAAGTGTAATTGTGTGTGTTGTAATCAAAATCATTCATTGGAAGAATGTCATCAGTTCAAAAGGAAGAAGCACAGAGACAAAATAAGCTTTCTAAAGGAGAAAGAGCTGTGTTTTGGCTGCTTACGTCCAGGTCACAGGAGTCGTGACTGCAATGAGCGTTTGACCTGCAGGAGTTGTGGTCAAAGCCATCCGGGTGTGCTTCATATCGACAGAAGAGATGAAGCCAACACAAACAACGAACATACTAAAGAGCCAGTTGCATGCAACATCACAGCATCTCATACAGCTTGTGGGCACACAGGGGCCGGAAAAGAGCGCTGTCTTCTTTCTATCCTGCCAGTCCAGGTCAAGTCCGTCAAAGGAGATCGGATAATACAAACGTATGCATTTTTGGATCCTGGCAGTACTGCCACCTTCTGTTCGGAGCATCTCATGCAACGGCTCAATCTGACTGGTAGGCAAACCCGCATTCTTCTGCAAACTATGGGACAGGAAAAAGTCGTTCCAGCTCATGAATGTACAGGCTTGGAAGTGTCTGGTTTGGAGACCAACCTCTTTTACAAGCTCCCAGAAGTCCTCACCCAGAAGAAAATGCCAGTGAGTGCAGACAATGTTGTGACCGAAGGAGATCTGGTGAAATGGGAACACCTGTCAAAGGTACGAATCCCCAGCATAAAGGCTAATGTGGACCTGCTGATTGGAAGCAATGCACCCAAGATGTTGGAGCCTTGGGAGGTCATTAATAGCCTTGAGGATGGCCCATACGCTATAAGGACAGCGCTTGGGTGGGTCATAAATGGACCTTTGCAAGGAAAGACGAGCAGCTGGGAAACAGAGTGCCATTCAGCAGTTGTCAACAGGATTTCTGTGTCTAGGTTGGAGGAAATGCTGAGTGAGCAGTATAATCATGACTTCAACGAGAGAGCTACAGAGGAGAAAGGCCTGTCAAGAGAGGACATCAAGTTCATGGAAGCTGTGGAAAATTCTGCAATACTTGAGGATGGTCACTACAGCCTGAAGTTGCCCTTTAAGAAGGAAAATGTGGCTCTGCCCAACAACTTCTCTGTGGTGAAGCAAAGGTTACTCAGTCTGAAGAGGAAGTTCCTGAGCAATGGACAGTTTTATGAGGAGTACACGGCATACCTCAACGAGATGATTAGCAAAGGCTATGCCGAGAAAGTACCCACGCAGCAGCTGGATTGTGGCATCAGCAGGGTGTGGTACATTCCCCACCATGGTGTATATCATCCAAAGAAAAGGACACTGAGGGTGGTGTTTGACTGTGGTGCGTCGTTTAAGGGAACATCATTAAACCATCAACTCTTGCAAGGCCCCAACCTCACTAGTACTTTGATTGGAGTCCTCCTTAGATTCAGACAGGAAGCTGTGGCGTTCATGGGCGACATTCAGTCAATGTTCCATCAGGTCAAGGTGGCAGAGGAGGATAGAGATTTCCTTCGTTTTTTGTGGTGGCCAGAGGGAGATCTTACCAAGGAAGTGGCAGAGTTTCGCATGACAGTCCATCTGTTCGGTGCTGTGTCTTCGCCGAGTTGTGCAAGCTTCGCTCTCAGGAAGACGGCAGATGACAATCAGTCCAACTTCCCAGCCGACGTGGTTCAAACTATCAAAGAGAACTTTTACGTTGATGATTGTCTGAAGAGCATGGACTCAGAGGAGGAAGCTGCCTTCATGGTAAAAAATCTTATTGCTCTCTGTCAGAAGGGAGGATTTACACTGACCAAGTGGATAAGTAACAGTCGCTCTATGTTGCAAACTCTTCCTGAAAAACTTAGAGCCAAGGATCTGAAAGAACTGAATCTTGACAGAGACAGCCTTCCTGTTGAGCGAGCTCTTGGTTTGCAGTGGTGTGTTGAGACTGATTCCTTCAAGTTCAAAATGGAGGTCCCTCAGAAGTCTTACACCAGACGTGGAATGTTGTCAGTGTCGAGTTCTGTATACGATCCTCTTGGTTTTCTGGCACCAGTTGTTTTGCCTGCCAAAGTCATGCTTCAGGAGCTCTGCAGAAGAAGCTTTGGATGGGACGAGACTGTACCTCAGGACATCTTGTATCAGTGGACGAGATGGATGAAGGACCTGGATATGTTGTCTGAGTTTAAGGTTGAGAGGTGCGTTAAACCCAGTGGCTTTGGACACCCCATCCAAGCTCAACTCCATCACTTTTCGGATGCTAGTGAAGCCGGATATGGAGCAGTCACTTATCTCAGGATGCAGAATGACAGAGGTGGAGTTCATGTTGCATTCCTGATGGGAAAAACCAGGGTTACACCTCTGAAGACAATTACCATTCCCCGCCTGGAGCTGACGGCTGCTGTACTGGCTGTTCGTGTCGACCTGATGCTAAAGGCAGAGCTAAGGTTCCAGATGCAAGATTCAGTCTTTTGGACCGACAGCACTTCAGTGCTCAAGTATGTATGGAATCAGGACAAGCGTTTCCATACTTTTGTGGCGAACAGGATCACAACAATCAGAGAAGCCACCAAAACATCTCAATGGCGGTATGTCAGCTCCAAGGAAAACCCAGCGGATGATGCATCCAGAGGAGTGAGAGTTGGAGACTTTATTCAGGACAGCAGGTGGATTCATGGTCCAATGTTCTTGTATAGGCCTGAAGAGGAATGGCCAGAGAATGTGGTGGAGTCTGCGATAGGAGCAGATGACCTGGAGGTCAAGAAGGAAGTCAAGGTGAATGCTATTGAGGTGAAAAGCTCACCTGATGCCACTAGTCGGTTATTGGCCTACTTTTCCGATTGGAGGAAGCTAAAGGTAGCAGTTGCATGGTTCCTTAAGCTGAGAAAGACTCTTGTGGAGATGAGTCACCGGAGGCTTGAGCCAGACGCTTCTGATGTCAGCAAACCAAGGCTGGAAAACGTCATGCGGCAGAAGAAGCAGTGTTCAAGAGGACAAAATTTGTCAACAGAGGATCTGTTGGAAGCTGAGCTTGCCATCATTCGATACTGTCAACATCAAAGGTTTGAAGAGGAGATTTTTGTACTGTCATCTGGGAAAACTACAGTGAGCAGGCAGAGTGCCATCTACAGGTTGGATCCTTATGTGGATAATGGGCTCTTGAGAGTTGGTGGACGGTTGACAAAAGGTTCCTTGCCAGAGGAAATTAAACATCCACTCCTCCTGTCAAAGGATCAACATGTAGCTAATCTCATTCTCAAGCATATTCACCAACAGCTTGGCCATAGTGGTCGCACCCACACGCTGTCCACGCTGAGGAGGAAGTACTGGGTGACAAGTGCCAACTCAGCCGTGAGAAGAATGATAGCGGAGTGTAGCTTTTGTAGGAGGTACAATGGCAGAACGATGGAGCAAAAGATGGCAGATTTGCCAAAGGAGAGGATTCTTCCTGATCTTCCACCGTTCACTAATGTGGGAACTGATTACTTTGGACCGATTGAAGTGAAGAAAGGACGAGGCACGGTCAAGCGCTATGGAGTGATATTCACCTGTCTGGCAAGCAGAGCAGTCCATTTGGAAGTGGCTAATTCTCTGGACACAGATGCATGCATCAATGCTCTGCGTCGCTTCATCTCGAGGAGGGGTCAAGTGGCTCACATTCAATCTGACAACGGTACCAACTTCATCGGAACGGAGAGGGAACTCAGGGAGGCTCTGGCAGCTCTGAATCATACACAGATTCAAGGAGTGTTGCAGCAAAGGGGAGTTAAGTGGTGTTTCAATCCTCCAGCAGGCTCACATCATGGTGGCGTTTGGGAGCGTGTAATCCGCATGGTGAGAAGGATTCTCAGTTCAGTTCTTCGACAGCAGAGTTTGGATGATGACGGGCTTCATACTGTCATGTGTGAAGCTGAGGCCATTTTAAATGATCGGCCTATCACGAAACTGTCAGATGATCCAAATGATCTTGAACCACTCACTCCCAACCATATCCTCCTCATGAAAGGAAAACCATCATTGCCACCTGGATTGTTTCAACCCCATGACCTGTATGTAAGACGACGATGGAGGCAAGCGCAGTACATCTCTGATCTCTTCTGGAAACGTTGGATAAGAGAATATCTACCCTTGCTGCAGGAAAGGCAAAAATGGAACCAGAAGAGGCGGAATCTGGAACCTGGAGACATTGTCGTCATCATGGATCCCACTGCCCCAAGAGGCTCCTGGCCACTCGGAAGAGTCTTGGAGGCTTTCCATGATAAAAAAGGATTTGTGCGCTCAGTGCGTCTGAAGACAAAGTCTAGTGTCCTTGAAAGGCCTGTGACAAAGCTATGCCTGTTACTTGAAAACAAGAGTTACTAGGTCATTCGATGTATTCTGTGGGTTTTGGAATATGCGACTAAAAATGTGGTAATGCATGTTCCTCATTGTGTCATTTTGGTTATGGCTCCTTACTTTGTAAATATTGGAATTGTTATGCCTGTAAGTCATTACAATTAGGGGCCGGTGTGTAAGGGCCATTTCAAGATGTTTGTGTGTGTGTTTGTGTGTAGGACATTAAGTTGTCCACTAGGGGTCTCCCCTGTCCAGTGCACATGCATATTTAGGTAGGAACCTTTCACCAGGTAGCAGGTGTTGCTAGACGGGGAACACAAAAAGTTTTTTGACCGCAACGTGCCGCAACGCCAGGACGCTGGCAAGGTGTAAATGGGAATTAATTACGTTTTATGGTTTTGATGGACACTGTGTTTGATCTTGTATGTTGACACGGTTGGAGAAAGGACGATGAACAATAAAACATTCGTAAATTGCAACCTGAAGACGTCAGGATCTTATTTCCACAAGACACACAAGCAAGAGCGCGTCAACTATATTTAAGCCCGTCTAGGCAGCCCCTCAGTGGCTTTAAGTGTGAGGCTTGGCCGCTATAACGATGCTCTCAAATATCTGTGTAAGCAGACTGTATGTGTTGATGAGGGCGGTGGCGCTTACGGGGGCTTCCTTCAGGATGGCTGTGCACAAAGCTGGGTGGGGGAAAAATCTGAAAATAGCCACAACAGTAAACTGGACTACACCGGGGTGCAGCATCAAGACTCACCGAGGATCGAGCGCATGACATGAATCATCGACCAACTGTAACGAAAGCACCCGTTTCCGTAGTGTAGTGGTTATCACGTTCGCCTCACACGTGAAAGGTCCCCACTTCAAAACTGGGCGGAAACACTTTGATGCGTTGCTGTTGTTTCCAGTGGAGATTGCTGCACTTATCAGAAAGCGGCCAGTGGTAAGGAGTAGGTGTGGGACGGTCGTGACGCTGCAGGAACGCATTCCAGAACCAAGTCCGAAACAAAGCATTTCAGAAGTCTCCATTTAGTGTAAGACAAAGAGGAGGCAATATTGCAACTGCCACTCAAACAAGACAGTGTGCTGTACAAACATCTAACATCTTCGCAGCTCCTCCCAAGGTCCCACCGAGATTTGAACTCGGATCACTGGATTCAAAGTCCAGAGTGCTCACCATTACACCATGGAACCAGTTTGAAGGTTGTGCACGCAGTTGTGAGCATGTTTTTCACTTGACTTCAGCCTACCTACTGTTGCGATAGATACTGCCCTCTAACAGGACTGAGCTTAAGTCCAAGCGACCAGAAACCTCAGCTAAGCCAAAGCTGTTTTCACAAATTAAAGGAGCAGTAATATCAACAGTGCAATTGGTACTCAAGTTGTACAAATGAGCAAAGCCAGGTACCTGCAACTGGGTTTTTGTAAAAACTGCTTTGGCCTTCCATTAGCCTTCCTCCCCACTGCAAGGAGCGATGTCTTCGTCCTAAAGCCCAAAAGGTTGTTCTTGTTGTTGCCAGGTGAAAACAGTAGCAGTCTGCCCTCTGAATGGAGCCAAAAGGTTTGTTACGTGACTGTGTCGGCATGACCACGTTACTTGAGACGGCCAGTTAAATTTGCTTTTCATGTGGTCGTCTGTTTCCCTGGTATTTCTTAGTGCCTACGGTCTCTTGTTGTGTGCACAGTAACACCCATACATGTTGATGGCATGTAAGAAAGTGTTTGACAGCTGTCTCTGGAAGGAAGGAGACGGTGCCATGGTGTAATGGTTAGCACTCTGGACTCTGAATCCAGCGATCTGAGTTCAAATCTCGGTGGGACCTGCTTTTGAGGTGTCGCAGGTGCCTTGCGACTGGTCGGACGGCAAGCAACACAGGTGCCCAGCACCAGTGAGCCCTTGAACAATCCAAGGGTTATCGGGTCAGCAGGATCCTCCTGAAAGGTTCAGAGGCCACTATAAATTCCGGCTCGTACTAACCATCAAATGGAACTGTAGTCACTCTAAACAGCGCATGCATGCCCTACTGATGTAAAGCATAGTGTACACCTTGGACTGGAATTTGCTGATGAAGGCAAAAGGCAGGGATGAACATGTTAACTCATCCTGCTTTACTTACGGTACATTGATGACTGCTTGGTTGCCTATTTGATTTAGATTGCCTCCATTGTAGTAGGGAAGGTTAACCCTTCCTCAGCTCACCTCGGCTGGAGAGCAGCACGAGCTTGAAGCCCATGTCCTTGTGGGTAAAACAATTAGCTGCTGGTAGGAAGCATAAGTCTCCCCGTCGGGGAATCGAACCCCGGTCTTCCGCGTGACAGGCGGAGATACTGTCCACTATACTAACGAGGACCTGTGCCCTTGTGGTCCCTGGCACATGATCACGCTCTTCCTGTCTTTACCAGGACTGTGCAGACATTCCGAGGGAGGCATGGCCAACTATGGGGTCCAATATACGACACACAGCAGGTCCGGAGCCTTAATTCCCCCTTTACTGAAGAGCCCACAAAAGCGCATTGTGGGAGGCAGGGTCGCAGCCAGTGCCAAGCAGTTGGGTTGAACTCTTTCTTGTGTTAGAGATTGATCGTTGTCACATAGTCAGAGCAACTGAGGGTGGGTGCATTCGTCTCCTCTTGATGGCTTTTCGTGCCTTCGTTGTGTATGAAACACATAAGCAGTCTTTCAAGATGCTCTCAAATATCTGTGTAAGCAGACTGTATATGTTGATGAGGGCGGTGGCTTCCTTCAGGATGGCTGCGCACAAAGCTGGGTGGGGCAAATTTGAAAATAGCCACGGCAGTAAACTGGACTACACCGCTGTGCAGCATCAAGACTCACCGAGGATCGAGCGCATGACATGAATCATCGACCAACTGTAACGAAAGCACCCATTTCCGTAGTGTAGTGGTTATCACGTTCGCCTCACACGCGAAAGGTCCCCAGTTTGAAACTGGGCGGAAACACTTTAATGCGTTGCTGTTGTTTCCAGTGGAGATTGCCGCACTTATCAGAAAGCGGCCAGTGGTAAGGAGTAGGTGTGGGACGGTCGTGACGCTGCAGGAACGCATTCCGGAACCAAGTCCGAAACAAAGCATTTCAGAAGTCTCAATTTAGTGTATGACAAAGAGGAGGCAATAGTGCAACTGCCACTCAAACAAGACAGTGTGCTGTACAAACATCTAACATCTTCGCAGCCCCTCCCAAGGTCCCACCAAGATTTGAACTCAGATCCCTGGATTCAAAGTCCAGAGTGCTCACCATTACACCATGGAACCAGCTTGAAGGTTGTGCATGCAGTTGTGAGCATGTTTTTCACTTGACTTCAGCCTACCTACAGTACTGTTGCGATAGATACTGCCCTCTAACAGGACTGAGCTTAAGTCCAAGCAACCAGAAACCTCAGCTAAGCCAAAGCTGTGTTCACAAATTAAAGGAGCAGTAATATCAACAGAGCAATTGGTACTCAAGTTGTACAAATGAGCAAAGCCAGGTACCTGCAACTGGGTTTTTGTAAAAACTGCTTTGGCCTTCCATTAGTCTTCCTCCCCACTGCAAGGAGCGATGTCTTCGTCCTACAGCCCAAAAGGTTGTTCTTGTTGTTGCCAGGTGAAAACAGTAGCAGTCTGCCCTCTGAATGGAGCCAAAAGGTTTGTTACTTGACTCTGTCAGCATGACCACGTTACTTTAGACGGCCAGTTAGTGCCTACCGTCTCTTGTTGTGTGCACAGTAACAACCATACATGTTGATGGCATGTAAGAAAGTGTTTGACAGCTGTCTCTGGAAGGAAGGAGACGGTGCCATGGTGTAATGGTTAGCACTCTGGACTCTGAATCCAGCGATCCGAGTTCAATACAGAACATTTGAGGCACAGAAGTTGCTTTGATGGTTGAGAAACAAAAGCCATCAGAAAGTATTTTGTATGAACCAAAAAGGAAGACACTGACATGAAACTGTCATTGTTTTGAGGTTATTTTTGTATTTTTGTATCAATACTTATCCCTAGTGCACAGCTCTACGTCCCAATAAAATGTTTCTACTCTGACATGGCTCGTTTGTATGAGGGAGTGCTGTCTCCCTCATGAAGTGAGTCGTGTAATATTTCTGTCTGGATGACAGAGAGGAGGGTGGCCACACACCTTAGATATGTAAGGTGAAAGGTGTAGTAGTAAGCCATCAGATACAGTAGACCTTCACCGAGTTCTTCCTTTGCAAATGTGGTGATGGGAGTGGTTCCGATTGCGACCAGAGAGCTGGACCCATCAATGAGCAATAGAGGGCTGGAGGAAGGTCTCTTCTGGAGGTAGATGGTTGGATCTTCTGTTGGCTACAGAAAAAAAAGTAGACTCCCCTATCCTCATCACCTGGGGACTTCCTCACCAACAGGCCCCAGGTGGTGAGGATAGGGGGGTCCACATCTGCACCACTGATCCTCAACACTGGAACGCCGCAGGATTGCGTGCTCAGCCCTGCCACTTCACCATCTTCGGACTTATAAAAAACATTTATGTGGTAAACAGTTCATTGTATTGTTTTGAATATCAGATTTCTGAGACTTTGGGTTTGAATAGAGATCTTTTAGCATATGAAGTTGCTGTGCCTAGTCTTGCCCAGGCAACAGAGCTGATAGATGCTGAAAAGCTACTTGATCATACATCATATTATTCAGTCAGTTTCAAAAACAGTATTTATGTTTTGATGAAATATAACCTTGAAGATCTCATCTCTGCTTTTTGCAGACGATGTGGTTCTGTTGGCTTCCTCCAGAGGGCATTGGGGCGGTTTGCAGCTGAGTGCGAAGCGGCCGGGATGAGAGTTAGCACCTCCAAGTCTGAGGCCATGGTTCTCTGCCGGAAAACGGTGGATTGCTCTCTCTCGGTGGGGAGTGAGACTTTGCTCCAAGTGGGGGAGTTTAAGTATCTCGGGGTCTTGTTCGCGAGTGGGGGTAAAATGGAGCGTGAGATCCACAGGCGGATTGGTGCGGCGTCGGCAGTGATGCGGACATTGTATCGGACCATTGTGGTGAAGAGGGAGCTGAGCCGGAAGGTAAAGCTTTCGATTTACCAGTCGGTCTACGTTCCAACCCTCACCTATGGTCATGAGCTGTGGGTCATGACCGAAAGGATAAGATCGCGGATACAAGCGGCTGAAATGAGTTTCCTCTGAAGGGTGTCTGGGCTCGGCCTTAGAGATAGGGTCAGGAGCTCGGACATCCGGAGGGAGCTCGGAGTAGAGCCGCTGCTCCTCCGCGTCGAAAGGAGTCAGCTTAGGTGGTTCGGGCATCTGATAAGGATGCCTCCCGGACGCCTCCCTTTAGAGGTGTTCCGGGCACGTCCAACTGGGAGAAGGCCCCGGGGTAGACCCAGAACGCGGTGGAGGGATTATATCTCCCGCCTGTTCTGGGAACGCCTCGGGATTCCCCAGGAGGAGCTGGAAAGTGTCGCCAGGGAGAGGGATGTCTGGGTCGATTTGCTTGGACTGCTAGCGGAAGAAAATGGATGGATGGATGGATGGATAACCGTGAAGATGTCATTGTACTGAAAGACTGAACCATAAAAAGTTTGGGAGGACTGTTGAGCTATATACTTCAATGTGTTAAATGACGTGATTGTTTTTACTGGTCTTAAAACAGTCTTGAAACAAGTTCTCACAGCTAAAACTTTCTGTTAAAAGTCTAAATGTGGCTTCAAACAGAGTCTCTGGCAGTAATTTAGCTTGATGTGCATGTTAAATAACTAACTTTAAGATTTACCAGCTAATTAAGAAAAAAAAGATTCATGAACTTAAAACAAGCTTGATAATCTTAGACAATTTGCTCCTGTAGAGTATATTACTCTCAAAACAAGATAAATAAGAATTTTATGACCAGATTTAAGATATAAAGTCTTGCTTAGATCATCAGTTTTTTTGCAGTGTAGAAATGGCTTTGTAACCCTTTCCAGACTGATAGACGTCAATGACTTTGTTTCTCATCTGTTCTGGAATTTATTTGGATCCTGGCATTATGTGTTGCTTTTTGCACTTCACTTTGTCAGAGAGGTTCTATTTAAGTGATTTCTTGATTCAACAGGTCTGGCAGTAATCAGGCCTGGGTGTGGCTAGTGAAATTGAGCTCAGATTTCCAAAAAATCTGGTTTATCACAATTAATTTGTGATTTAACAAGGGGGGCAAATACTATTTCACACACTTACTTTTCCCTTAATAAATAAAGTCCTCATTTCAAAACTGCATTGAATGTTTACTCTGGTTATCCTTGTCTAATATTAAATTTCTTTTGATGATCTGAAACATTTAAGTGAGAAAAATGTGCAAAAATATGATAAATCAGGAAGGGGGCAAATACTTTTTCACAGTACTGTATGTCAATCAAGGGTTCTGTCATAGGCAAGTTATTGAATCACATTTTGAAATACTTTTTTATAACTGAAAACTTTTTCTTTGGTTTGATCTTTCAGTGTTCACAATGTTCTACTGACTAAATCCACTAGAGGGCAGTAAAGACCAGTGTTCATGTCAAAGTATTTTCACTGGGACTGTTTAGTTTGTGAAAAGCTGAAAACCAAACAACTGTTACATCCTCAAAGTTCCCTTACTGTATCACTTTAGAGAACATGAAGTCCCTTGAACCAAACACAAATGTTTAACATCCTTTTCTGTTAATACTTCTTTTCTAGTTTAACCTCACTTTGTCAGTAAGACGTACTGAATTTCAGGGTTAACCTTTACAGTAAGGGTCCCTTAATTAACCTTAGTTAATGCATTATGAAGCATTAATTAACAGTTTAATAATATTCTAATAATCACAGGCTCAAGGTATGTTTTTTTTAATTCACCACAAAACAACCAGTTCTGAACGTCCAACAGATACAATCAGTCCTCTGCAACTCCCACACACAGGATCAAATACATGTTCAACTTCAAACTTATAAATCACATCATCAAAAGAAAAGTGATAAGAAGCTTTCACTTTATTCATTATTCTGACACATTTGATCAACAGATTCAAGTAATCTGGATTAAAATTACAAAGTGGATTTCCTGTCCTTTCCACAAACCTCTAACATAGCAGCTTTCAGGTGAGTGCAAAACGTTTTCAGTAAATTTGAATTAAATCAGCAACACATTGTAACACAGGTGACAGAGGTCCGTCCTCTAATAACATGAGCTGATGTCAGCCTCTGCTGTCAATATCTGTGACTGTATGATTCATAATCAGTTTATTAACCATCAGTCATAGAGGGAATATTAAAATGAATGCAACAAACAGCAGCTACTCATACAGGGGAAGGAATGTGCAAACGTATTGGTTCAGCTGCACAAGTTTCAATCTGTGTTCATTGGATTAAAAACAAAGATCATTAGAAAAGATAAAATATTATATGCTCAGTTAAAGAAAAAAATAACTCTAAGAGAATAGACTGAAGCCTTGTTTTCCAGATACCCTTTACAACAGACTCCAGTGTCTGACTATCTTATCTTATCTTTAAAATCACAGCAAAAAAACTCATTATTGCTTTATGGTGCAGTTAGAGGCTGATAGCTGCTCTCTAAAGTAGAGCAAGTCATTCTCCCTTTGTTTCCAGCCCCGCTGAAGAAACCATATGCAGGGATTAAGAAGGTCAAGAACATTCCTCCACCGTATTTCATTCTTAATTTTCTGATGCAGGATTCACTTGGTCTCTTCTTTGAAGTTTCACAAAAATGCCATTCTTTGGTCCGAGATTGTTGGAAGACTTCAGCTCCAGAGGAACCTGCAGAGAGGAGAGAAAACCATTTAAACAAAACATTTTCAGCTCATTTCAAAAGTCTGTCTTTAGTTTTTAACATTTTAATCTGAGCTTTATTGAGAGGATAAAGAGGACTGGGGACTTCACTGCAAACAACTGCTGCACTATGGTGAAAAAGACACTACTGAATGAAATTGAGAGTTTTCAATGAGGTGAAGAAAATGATCCATATGTGCATAAAAGTATTCATTAAAAATGTGTGAAACTTTGGTGCGCAGGCTGACCTAGCAGTTTGACTCCTTGCCATGACCCTTTGCTACATTTCCTCCCTCCTATCTCTACTCCCAACAGTTCCTGTCTCTTCTCAGTTTTCCTATCAACAAAGGCAAAAACATCCCAAAACACGACTTAAAAAAGAATGGTTAAACAAATATGATCCCAACCACACAAAGCTCAAGATGTCCCGCAGGAGGATTCACTCCGACAGTCTTGCAGCTGGAGAAGTTGTCTGAGGAGAACCTCGGCTGGCATTATTACACATTTCTGTGTTTGTGAGGTTCTATGTATCACCAGATTATAAGAAATAATACAGGAAAATCTTTCAAAACTTGCTAATTGTGGCAAACTTGTGGAATAATGTGCTAAAGGAAGTTGTTGGAAGTCAGGCAACAGCGCTCCCTAGTAAAACCCCCATGCAGCCAGATGTCCAGACACTTTTCAGGTGTCATTTTGCTGAAGCACAGTATCTCAAAGGATACTTATTATTTCAATATGGTTGCTGTGATTTAAAGGTGACATATCACGCTTTTTTCATCAATATATATTGGTCTAAGAGGTCCCCAAAACATGTCTTTAAAAAGTTTATGCTCAAAAAAACACTTTGAAATCAGATTTTGGTCTGCCTGAAAAACCCTCTTCTTCAGTCCTCCTCAGAACACTCTGTTTTCTCTCTGACCACGCCCCCTCAGGAAGTGGATGTGCCTCGGCTGTCCAGCACGTTGATCTAATGTTTACATGTTGGCTGAATATACACGGCTGCTCACAGATCACGTTACTTCAACCCTCTGAATCTGATCCAGAATCTGATCCTGATGGAGAGGCGCCTGTAGCAGGACCTTTCTGAAGGATTGGTCACAGATTTAGTGTTTCTTGTTGTTTTATTTATCAGTATGTAGACGTGTGTCTTGGTACACAGCTACGAACATGTAGCTATGTGGCTATGCTAACTAGCGCTAGCACTTATCCATGACAAATAAAAATCATCCACTAGATCTTCAAATCTGCAGACGTGGGGAGTAAAACCGACCTCTGCCAGAAAGGCAGCAGGACCTTTCTGAAGGATTGGTCACAGATTCTGTGTTTCTTGTTGTTTTATTTGTCAGTATGTAGACGTGTGTCTTGGTACACAGCTACAGCTACAGCTACGACATGTAGCTATGTAGCTATGCTAACTAGCGCTAGCACTTATCCATGGTAAATAAAAATCGTCCACTAGATCTTCAAATCTGCAGACGTGGGGAGTAAAACTGACCTTTGTGTTTATTAAGACAGCCTACAACTAGCATGCCTCCCTCCTAAGCTCCTTGTTAGCACACATTTGTGCAGGTAATGAAAAACGGAGGGGGGATTCAGTATTATTTTATACAGTCTATGGGCTGAACAAGCTCCGAGCTCTGACTCCGTGACAGACCGGATATTGTTGTTACGTAACAAAAACACTGAAGTCTGAAACGGCTCGTTTCACACACATTTACAGAAAGGTGGAGAAATCAGAACAGGGGCAGAATGGATTCTTTTCATTCTCGGGGGGTTTGTAGACATGCCAGGGACACATATTTCAGGTAGAGAACCATTAAAAAGTCAATTTTGCATGATATGTCACCTTTAAAGTGCAAGCCTTATGATTGACATATCAAGATAATATCCATCTAATAGAGAGACAGAGGAACTGTGCATCCTCTGCATTAAACCACAACAACCCATGAAAATACACCGATGATGTCTAAACACAAAAATCAGATCCAACCCTTTGACAACAACAGTGCCCTCTAGTGTGTGCACAGCAGCAGACAGCAGTAGTTTTTACTGGTTGTTGTCTTCAGTGTCGTTGGTTTTCAAACCCACCTTGGTCTCTGAGCAGGCCACGATGTTGAACCTGTGGAACAGACGCACCAGAGCCATTTTGATCTCCAGCTGAGCCATCCTCATCGCAACACAGTTACGAGGACCGGCCCCAAACGGGAGGTAGACGAATGGATGTCGGCTGGCCTTGGCCTCTGGAGTGAACCTGGAGATAAAACAGGTTTTAATGTTGAAAAATTAAAAGCAGCAGCAACAGGAATCTTAAGTAACACAATATTTAATTTAGCTTCAGGGAAATAAAGGGAAGAAAGGTCTCAGGGTCGTTTATAGGGAGAAGGTTCTTCTCTCAGACTTGAGTTTATTTGACTTCTGTCCATCATGTTCCCATGAACATGCAGAACACACACGGGATACAGTGGGAGATATTGTAAAGATTTAAGAGACTGACGCTTCAACTGCTGCGGTGATGTGTCTTTACATGAAGACAGACTCCAGCTTGTTGACAAAAGAGCCACAGCAGCATCTCTTATTTGATTATTTAAATATCCAGAAAGGACAATAAGATCTGCAACGATCAGTTATCAAACATTCATCATCAATGAAAGGTTGGCCTTGAATCTATCTATGTTGCTGTTTCTGACATGTCATAACTCTCTGTTGCATTGGTAATGGATTCAGGAAAGACAGTGTTAAGATTTGTGTACCTTTTTAGGTAACACTTTACAATAAGGGTCCCTTAATTAGCGTTAGTAAATGCATTATTAAGCATTAATTAACAGTTTAATAATAGTTTAATAACCGTTATAATGTATTACCTAACATTTACTAACACATTAGTTAATGCATTAATAAGCAGTTAATTAATGTCCACTGCTCAGAGTTAATTAATACATTATTAAGCATTAATAAAAGTTACAAAACTTAATTAGTTAACCATTAGTGAATGCTTTCTGGACCCTTATTGTAAAGTGTAACACATGCATCACTTAGGTAACACATTATAAATGCTAAACTGCCTCATAAGCATAAGCATAAGCGTGTGCATCACTTTTAAGTGTCCTCTGGAAACACTTCTGTTGTGTTGCTGTCTATTTGCAGCGCTTTTTTTAATGTGTAGTGCTGTTGTCTTTGCATCGCGTTTTCTAAATGCTGCGCATGTGTTATCAAATTGATGAAGATGTTTTCTTAATTTGCTTGTGTTTTGTCTTTTTGCATGTGTTTTCTTAAGTTGCAGTGCTGTGAGCTCTCAGGGCCACCGTACTTCTCTGTGCCAGTTGAGATGTTATCTGTGATTATCTGTTTTATTCTAAATAAAATGTGTTGAATTCTTTATATGTGTTGCTTCAACTACATTTCAACTCATTTTGCTTCAGCGTATTTGTTACCTAAGGGATACATGTGTTACACTTCACAATAAGGGTCCAAAAAGCATTCACTAATGCTTAATTATGGTTAAGTAATGCTTATGAGGCAGTTTAGCATTTATAATGTGATACTTAAGTGATGCATGTGTTACACTTTACAATAAGGGTCCAGAAAGCATTCACTAATGGTTAAATAATTAAGTTTTGTAACTTTTATTAATGCTTTATAATGTATTAATTAACTCTGAGCAGTGGACATTAATGAACTGCTTATTAAAGCATTAGCTAATGTGTTAGTTAATGTTAGGTAATACATTATAACGATTATTAAACTATTATTAAACTGTTAATTAATGCTTAATAATGCATTAACTAACGCTAATTAAGGGACCCTTATTGTAAAGTGTTACCCATTTTTATGCAGAGTCATTGGTAGTTATTTTCCAGGCAGATGATGCCTGCACAACTTAGTGCTTTGTGTTCATACGAGTCTGGTGCTGCTTTGTGTTTTTTTTTTAAAAAGGTGCAGCAGAGTGCTGCAGTGGCAGCTTGGTGTCCACGGTGTTTTGGTCCATTAGAGATCCAGCATTTGAGGGGGGAGGTGGGGGTGTGACATCATCTGCTCCAGAACAGCCTCACAGTGTGGAAAGCAGTGCAGTGAGCTTTTTTTCTCCTATAGAACAGCAGTTAGTAGACGAGTGAGATAAAAGTATCTGTCTCCCAGTCCTGTCTACCACCAACAGATCAATTTAAATGTTCATCAGAAAATTAAGTACATTTAACCGAGGTGTAAGAACGCTGCTGTGGAGCTTTCTGCGATCTCAAGACAGCAATGCTGCACCACCACACTTCATTTTAGGACACATGAGCATGGGGTGCACAGCAACTAATGTACTCAAACATCTTGGGTGCTGGCTGTGGAATCATGAGCTGTATGACTCTCTGCCATCCGCAAACTCAAAGCACTTTCTGTCGCTCCCCACCTTCTACTGTTACTGTACCAAAGCATCATCCAACCCATTCTCCTCTACTGTTCCCCCTGCTACTACAACATGCTAACTGTCTCCAACAAAAACAAACTCATACGCACCACAAACACTGCCACCAAAATCATCCGCCTCCCCACACCCAACCTGTCTGACCTCAACAACAGAGCCATCATACACAGACGCACTATAACACTGGACCCCCAACACCCCCTCTACTCAGTCTTCACACTACTCCCCTCCGGTCGCAGATACAGATCCCCATACTGTAGGCGAGCCCGGTTTGGCAGAAGCTTCGTCCCATCGGCCATTGCACTGCTAAATAGAATGCCATTGTAATGTGTCCTGTGTGTTTATATGTGTCCGGTGTGCATATATGTGTCCTCTGTGTTCATATGTGTTCGGTGTGTTTTATATGTGTTCAGTGTGTTCATATGTGTCCAGTGTGTTTATTTGTGGGATAAGGTGCACCATTGTTTGAGGCTGGGTGGATGTTTATTGTTTATTGTGTTCATACATGTATTCCTGTACAGACAGTGGCAACCAATCTCCTTATTAAGGACAAATAAAGATCTATCTATCTATCTGTATAAATTGGAAAATAGCAATGATGTTTGCACTGAGCAATGCTTGACTTTGCAGGTGCCCTTGTTTTTGTTTATCAGAGAGGTGCAATGACAGTGTTTTGACTTGGGAGCTGTTAAAGTTCCATGCAGCTGGAAGTTATAAGAGACGATGAGAGCCGAGCAGTATTTGACAGTGACAGTTCAGCCATGTATTACATTCAGGTGAATCTGATGCAGACACTACAGCTGAGCTGTAAGAGCTTTCTCCTACCTCTCAGGGATGAACTTCTCTGGCTCCGACCAGTGCTCGGGGTCGTAGTGAAGGAAGCCAGCTGGGATCTCTATTGTTGCTTCTTTGGGGAGGAACTGGCCGTTCACCACACAGTCGTGGTCGATCTCTCTCGCAAACCTGTGAGGGAACAGAAATCTTCTTTCAACGTCTGTCATCCTTCCCTCCATCTGATAACTGTAATACTTTGATCAAGTGATTAGAAAAATGTAACCTTATTAAAGCACTAAGGGCCTGATCTACTAAGATTCCACATAACGAGCGCTAATTTGCGTGTGCAAATAATAATTTTGCACATGTTATTTCTGGGCGTGTTGCGGGTGATCTACTAAGACTGCGTGCGCAAATGATAACAAGTGCAAAAGGGATGCGGACCGCCCTTTAATGAGTATTTTGCGTGTGCTATCGGCTGTCACCATGGAGAGTTTGAGAGAGTAGAGTGGTCTTAAGCGATAAATGAAGTCTGAAGTCATGGAGTTGAAGGTCTCTGTGGAGGAGGGAAATAAACACATCGGTGAACTCCAGCAAAGGTGAATGCTGTGAGAAAAAACAGAAGATCTGCCGATGAAATAAATGCATCAACTCCAAAACGCAATCAGCCCCCCTTTCCTCCTGCTGGGTGACCTGGGGGTCACCCTGGGTGCCCCGGCGGTACCTGTTTGCTTCCAGTCTGGGTCCTTGGCTTGTCCCCTGGCCTGGGTCTCCCGCAACGCGTTGGGTCCTTCGGCCTGACTGCTCTCGCGGCCCGGGTGCTGGGCTGAACTGCTCGGCTGATCTGACCCAAGTGGTATCATCTGCACCAGTGGTGGTCTTGTTACACAAATAGAACACAGCACGGCGGCAACCCTCTGCGACCCAAGCTTCAGTAATGATTGTGGACACTAAGGGTTGCTTAATCATTAGTATCACCGCATGGTGTTTTTGGCGTCATGGTGAGATGGTCCCTCTCCATCTCAGTGTCTTAGGTCTCTCTCTCCTTCTCTTTCCCTGTCCCTTTGTATATCCTTATGTAATCTTTCTTTTACTTTCTTTTATTTATTTATTTATTTATTTATTTGGCCCACCTAGATGTGCACGCCCTCTTTTACAGAACATATTAGCTGTCAATAAAAGATAGGCCACAGTACTAAGAGGGATGGTGATGGTTGCATGCACACAGTCACAAGCACAGAAGAAAAAGGTTTTCTTTCTTTTCTTTTGCTGCAAGAATAAATTGCATTAATATTTGACAGTTTGTGACAAACATGACACAAACCAGAAACATATATGCAGACAGGGAAAAAAACAAACAAAAAAAAACCGCAATCAGCGTTTTGATGGAGTTTAAAGAGCAATTTGATGAGGCCTGTCCCTGTTGCACCTTCTGAGCGCTCATTCTCCAAGTTATAATGAACTAAAAACCCCTTGATGAGCACGGTGGGACAGGAGAGACTGAGTGGACATGTCATGTTATCTATTGAGAATGACAGATCAAAGAAAATGGACATACAGTGCATCGTGGGCAAGTCCGCGGAGCTTAAGGCTTCTTCAAATAGTGGTGAGTGTGCCGAGTATATTGATTTTTTGTTTGTATGTGAAGATGTGGGCTGCAGTGCCAATTTTACTAAACATTATATCTGTTGATACAGTAGCTTACTGTGCTCTCATTAGTTAAAAAAGTTAAAGTGGGTGTCAGAATGATGCGGTCGCTATCCGTGGTGCTGAACTGCTTTGAATTTGTGTTGTTTTATTATTTTTTCATTACAAGAAAATGCAGTGTTGGAGGGGTTTCTCCATAGGAGATATGGCATGTCTCCTTTTTGTGACAGCCATTTGTGCGTAAAGCTGTACCAGTTTGCACCTGCCTTTCAAACGTGCTAAATATAGACGCAAAAACAGCGCCCGCTATCTGCTTCAGGTTTGATAAATCACATTGCGTGTGCTAATTGATTACATTTGCATCTCCTCCTCCCAGTATTTTGCGCGTTCTGATGATCTACATGTATTCTGCATATTCATGAAGGCAAACACGCTAAATGGATAGCGAGTGCTATTTTGCTCATTTGAAAGATGTAATCCTCGGTGCTTTGCGCACGCTATCAAGTTTGCACGTGTTTTTATACACGCAAACCTTTGGTAGATCGGGCCCTTAGTCTAGAACAAGCACACGTGACCTTCATTTAATGTGCCATATTCACCTGAACCCAGGAGGGTAGAGACGCAACGCTTCACTTATGACCATATCTAAATACTTCAGCTCCTGGACATTATTGTAATCTGGTGAGTCCTGCAACAGCAAAGAACAAAACAAACATTCAGAATACTACAGTAAAACATCAAACATGTGTAGTCGATGACAGCAAAGGTTTCTGTGCACAAATGTGTTTGTTTGTATGATACATATATCCACAACTCACATTTATGGAGCCTTAAAAAAAAAGTACAAAGGAGCCTTAATAAAAATCAATTCTAATATTGAGTCATAACTATATATAAAAAGTCATAGTTATGTGAAAAACAATCATAATAATCATATAAAAGTCATAGTTGTAAAATAAAACATTTAAAATTATGAAATAAAAAAAAAGTTAAACAATAAATAAAACTCTAAACTTACTAATATAGTAGATTTTTCAAAATTATCATGTAAAAATTCAAAACAAGAGACAATAAGCACATTATAGAAAAAAGACAAAACTATGAGATGACAGGTCAATATTAAGTGATAAAAAGCAGTAAAGAGATAAAATTTATAATTCTGAGCCAAAAATTATTTTTCAATAATCAAATTATTTATACATTATTATTCTATATTATATTAAATATTGTATTGTCCAAAAAAAGATGTTAATGGTCAAAATTATGAGATAAAAAGTTATACGAATAAAAAAGTTATCATTCTTAGAGAAAAACTCAAAACACAAAAGTCATAACTCTATTAACAAAAAGTCAAAACTGTGTTATAAAAAGTTAGAAGAATAAAAAAGTCATAATTTCAGATCAAAACAAGGAATAAAAAGCCAAAAAAAGAATATTAAATTCTGAATGATGGATATAATGTCCAAATGATGAGATAAATAGTAAAAAAAACAGATAAAAATTCAGAATAAAAAGATTCAATTTGAAAATAATGTCCTTATTTTGACCTTTAATCTTTTTACCTTATTAAAGTTTAAAGTTGATATCATAATTTTAATTTTCAAAATTAAAAGAGGAAGTCATAATTTTCTTCAACCCTTAATCTCATGTATTTTACTTATTTTTAGTCTGTTATATTACTCTTGTGCTGTTATTGACCTATGAGTCTGAAATAAAGTCTGTCTATCTATCTATCTATCTATCTATCTATCTATCTATCTATCTATCTATCTATCTATCTATCTATCTATCTATCTATCTATCTATCTATCTATCTATCTATCTATCTATCTATCCATCCATCATAATTTATACTTCAGTTTGGGACTTTTTCCTATCACAGATCATTCTTTATTCGCTGATGGAAACTGACTTCTACAAGACATTCACGTAACTCTCTTCAGATCCTGTGAGCATCAACACACTCACATGTCTGGTGAACAAATCATCCACCTCCTTCTGAACCCGGCTCTGACATTCAGGGTGGAGAGCCAGCAGGTAGCAGGTGAAACCCAGCGTGTTGCTGCTGGATTCATACCCTGCCAGAAAAAAGACGAAAGCCTGACCGACGATCTCGTCAACCGTCATCATCTTTCTCTGCTGATGCCTGCCGGGGGACTCGTGAGTGCTGGCTTGCTCGTCCTGGTCGGAGGCTTGTGTCCGCTGGTTCCTGTTATCGAGCGCCTCGGCATGAGTCGCTGAGTCAAACTGGTCCAGAGACACTCTCTCCCTGTCGGTTCGTGCATCCAACATCAGCTGGAGGAAGTCTCGACGCCTCTACATGCAAAGAAATAAATCAATTGATCATAACACAGTTCGTCTGAAATATAAGAGGAGCTGATTTTTAATGTTGGGAAATTCACCTGTTCATGAGGCTGCTCGTCTCTCTGCTTGATGATCTTCTGAATGCAGTTGATGAAGAACTTGTTCATCTTGTCTCGTCGTTTGATTGGGATGAGTGCTGCCAGAGGAGCGGCGATGAACGGGAAGGCAACTGGATGCAAAAACAAGAGTTCAATCAGACAAATTTGAAACGTTTATCGTAGCAGCAGATCATTGTTTGTGTCCACGACCTCATCCCACAGATTGATTTTTCATGCACATATTTGAGAACATCTTCAATCCCTTTGTTGGACCCTGCAGGTGGAAGCTGGGAGGCGGTGGGACAGCTTTAGTTGTACGTCTAAGCCAGGGGTGTCAAGCTCATTTCAGTTCAGGGGCCACATACAGCTGGAGTTGATCTCAAGTGGGCCGGACCAGTAAAATCATAATAACTTTGTTTTAGTGCAAAAAATGGATTCATGAAAAATTGGATTATGAAGTGCTCTGAAAAGTCTATGAATTTCCACCGGATTATGCAAACTGCAAACTATTCTTTTTCCTCACTTTGAGAGAAAAAAGTCCAAGAGCGCTGTTCAGGTGAGCTCCATCTATGATGGTATACGACCCCCAGAGGACAAATCTGAAATAGCAGTTACTCTTATTGAGAAAATGAAAAAATGTCACTTTGCAAAGACATCCCAGGGGCCGGACTGGAACCTCTGGAGGGCCGGTTTTGGCCCACGGGCCGTATGTTTGACACCCCTGGTCTAAGCTTACTTGCAGGCTTTGCTCCACACGCTAACTTCTACACTCACACATGTCTGCACAAAATAAAACCACTGGTCCCCAAACTTGATCTACCTCTTTGTGACCATGAAATGAGAGCATTGGGCAGTGTAATTGTTGAAAAGAGAGTGTTTGTGGGTTGGAACCCCAATCAAAGAGCACCTCACACCAAAAGAGGGGTTTTGTGTGTTCTGTGCTTTTAGAGAAGAGTGATGAGCTTACTGTTGTGATAAAATAATAACGATGAAACCGAAAGAATGAAACCACATTTTTCCTTCTTTCATAATTTCGCTGTGATGGTCATGAATGCAGCGACGCCTGCGAGCTAGTTCAGGCAGAAAACTTGAGCTGCAATGCCATACACGTCACATGTCCCACTCTCATAACCATCATCCAATCCTGCCCTCTGCCTCTCAAATTGGCGGTCTATTTAAACTGGGAAAATCTCCCATCTCTTCCTCTGCCTGTCAACGCCTCTGCTGCTGCATGCCTATTGCTGAAATGTTCTTCTTCCCCGCCGCCTCCCCAGCATCCACCTGCAGGCTCCGGGGTGTTAAATATGTTTTGCTCATCACTCCTCAATGTCTGCATGTAAACTTATCTGCAGGGAGTGATGAGGCCGGAGCCTGGGCGCCAAACATGAATATGTATTTGCTGCTACAATAAACAATTTAAAGTTCATACATCTTCTGTTATTGGCACTTGCTCTGCATGCAGTCCGTGCTTCAGTTCTTTCTTAATGTGATAAACATTTCTGGGACCGACTCAGGGAAATGCTGTCTGCTCGGTGTCTTGCAACTTGGCTTAATTGTACTATCAGGAAAGCCATAGCCCTAACTACATATCGTTAACCCTTGAAATGGTGACCAAAGACTCTGCTGAGGAGTGGCTGAAAAGGAGTTTCATATTCAGGTCTGCTTGGGTCACTGCTAAGATGTAGTCCCATATTTAGGGTTAAAACATAATTAGTTTGGTAAATGTTAAAGCTGGGGTTGGTAGTCAGATTTAGATACACTTTTTGTTATACTGGTTAAAATGATCTTTATGTCCTGATGGTAATCAATACATAAAGTGTTCTTAAAAAAAAGTGAAAGAAAGCTGCTATCTACAGCCGGAGTAAACCTGGGAAAACACCAACCAATTACTGTGTTTGGGTCCCAAAATTTTAAACCAATCAAATCCTGTCCTGCCGTTCTGCCCGCCTCCTGCACGTACATTTCCCCTGTACTCTGAGTCCCCGTCCACTGCCTCTGCTTCCCCTGACTCTACTGACTGCCCCTCTCGCTCGTCCTCAGGCCTGTCCCCTCTGACCTGATGAGGTGCTTTGCTCAGGACTGTAGTCCGGATCAGAGTCTAAAAAGCTCTCACCATGGGGCTCTGACAAGCAACAGTTTTTAACTTTCACTATGAGAATGTTTTGGTGAGGATCGGTTTTGAATCAGTCACCATCATATGGTCGAGAATCAGCGGCGCTCGTGCATGTGAGCGGGGGGGCGTCGTTTTGGAGGAGCTCTGAGGGAGGAGGGGAGTAGTTAGATGGAGTCCTGAAGACATGCTACATTCAAACTCATGCTAGTTTTCCGGGACTACTAAAGCCCAAGATCCACAGGATGCGTCGCGTTACGTTACGGCTGCGCCGCGCACGTCGCAAGAAATAGGTTCCCATTCAAGTCAATGCTCTAGAGTCCACAGGGCGCGCTGCGGCGCGTCTCAGCTCCGTCTCTGGAGCGTTCAGCCGCGCCGCTCTGCCAGAGATACGCGGGGAGTCTATTTTCGCCGCTCCCAGCACGCGTCAATCGACACAGAAATGATCGAACTATCCCGGAAGTCAGGCACGAGGATCGTATGCAACATCCGCTCACTTTCAAAATAAACACCATGTGCAAACACAAGATCGTAAATTTCACCACTTCTTCAACATTACGTCATAACCTGTGGCATCGGGCCAGACGTCAGTCTCAAAAGATATCCGACACCATGGATGAGGAAAAGTTTATACTGTGTTGTTCTCGCGCGTTTTGGAGTTCTCGAGGGATCTTGAGTTTCCTGCTCCGGAGTGCGCGCCGCTCCAAACACGCATCCTATGGACCAGGGCGAAAGCCCCGGGACGGAGCAGAGCCGTGTCGCAGCCGTAACGCGGCGCACACGCATCCTGTGGACTCCCCGAGTAACCCTAGCTTTAATTGTACTAAACATGTCAGGAAAGCCATAGCCCCAACTACACATCGTTAACCCTTGAAATGGTGACCAAAGAGTCTGCTGAGCAGTGGCTGAAAAGGAGTTTCATATTCAGGTCTGCTTGGGTCACTGCTAAGATGTAGTCTCATATTTAGGGTTAAAACATAACTAGTTTGGTAAATGTTAACACCCCAAGTCTGTATCTTCACTTCGTTTTCTTCAAATGTAACATAAATCCAGAAGAACTTCAGAAACACTTTGAATAATTCACATGGTATGGTACACTCTACTTTATGTAGCAGTGAAAAGTAAACCCCCCCTGTCTCTACTCGACGCTTAATTCATATTTTATTCTCTTTCATTTCTTTTCAATGTCTGAGAAGGTGAACTTCCATATTTATAAAAGTAACGATACAACTAGACTGGACTCACGGAAAAACAACATGATGGGCCTGAAGAAAGAGAAGGTGAAGAACATCTGTGCGTGCCTGACGAACGGGTCATCGGGGTTGTTTTGAGAGTCCACCTGAGTCGCAAATGCCACACTGGCGATGACATCCATGGTGAAGCAGCCAAAACACCTGCAGGGAGAAACAAAGCGTGAGGGATGGAGGACAGAAACACAAACCTTCACACTGTGTCACTCTCTTTACTCTGTGTGTGATTACTTGTTGATGTCGAAGGCCTCTCCTGACTCAGCGTAGATGTCAAGGTTGTTCATCAGAGTGTTGATGGTTGTGTTGATCAGAGGGACCATCTACAGGGGAACAGAAGAGGCCGCAACATGAAGCAGGTTCTGTTTAATACTTTCTACTTCTACATGATCAACAGCAGCAAACCAGAACTTAAAACAGTCACTAAGGGTGTCCTGAAACAGACCTTAAAACAGTCACTAAGGGTGCCATGAAACAGACCTTAAAACAGTCACTAAGGGTGCCCTGAAACAGACCTTAAAACAGTCACTAAGGGTGCCCTGAAACAGACCTTAAAACAGTCACTAAGGGTGCCATGAAACAGACCTTAAAACAGTCACTAAGGGTGCCCTGAAACAGACCTTAAAACAGTCACTAAGGGTGCCCTGAAACAGACTTTAAAACAGTCACTAAGGGTGCCCTGAGACAGACCTTAAAACAGTCACTAAGGGTGCCCTGAAACAGACCTTAAAACAGTCACTAAGGGTGCCCTGAGACAGACCTTAAAACAGTCACTAAGGGTGTCCTGAAACAGACCTTAAAACAGTCACTAAGGGTGTCCTGAAACAGACCTCAAAACAGTCACTAAGGGTGCCCTGAAACAGATCTTAAAACAGTCACTAAGGGGGCCCTGAAACAGACCTTAAAACAGTCACTAAGGGTGCCCTGAAACAGACCTTAAAACAGTCACTAAGGGTGTCCTGAAACAGACCTTAAAACAGTCACTAAGGGTGCCCTGAAACAGACCTTAAAACAGTCACTAAGGGTGCCCTGAAACAGACCTTAAAACAGTCACTAAGGGTGCCCTGAGACAGACCTTAAAACAGTCACTAAGGGTGCCCTGAGACAGACCATAAAACAGTCACTAAGGGTGCCCTGAAACAGACTTTAAAACAGTCACTAAGGGTGCCCTGAAACAGACCTTAAAACAGTCACTAAGGGTGCCCTGAAACAGTCTTTAAAACAGTCACTAAGAGTGCCCTGAAACAGACCTTAAAACAGTCACTAAGGGTGCCCTGAAACAGTCTTTAAAACAGTCACTAAGAGTGCCCTGAAACTGACCTTAAAACAGTCACTAAGGGTGCCCTGAAACAGTCTTTAAAGCAGTCACTAAGGGTGCCCTGAAACAGACCTTAAAACAGTCACTAAGAGTGCCCTGAAACTGACCTTAAAACAGTCACTAAGGGTGCCCTGAGACAGACTTTAAAACAGTCACTAAGGGTGCCCTGAAACAGACTTTAAAACAGTCACTAAGGGTGCCCTGAGACAGACTTTAAAACAGTCACTAAGGGTGCCCTGAAACAGACTTTAAAACAGTCACTAAGGGTGCCCTGAAACAGACCTTAAAACAGTCACTAAGGGTGCCCTGAGACAGACTTTAAAGCAGTCACTAAGGGGTCCCTGAAACAGATCATAAACAGTCACTAAGGGTGCCCTGAGACAGACTTTAAAACAGTCACTAAGGGTGCCCTGAAACTGACTTTAAAACAGTCACTACGGGTGCCCTGAAACAGTCTTTAAAACAGTCACTAAGGGTGCCCTGAAACAGACCTTAAAACAGTCACTAAGGGTGCCCTGAGACAGACTTTAAAACAGTCACTAAGGGTGCCCTGAAACAGACCTTAAAACAGTCACTAAGGGTGTCCTGAAACAGACCTTTAAACAGTCACTAAGGGTGTCCTGAAACAGACCTTAAAACAGTCACTAAGGGTGCCCTGAGACAGACCTTAAAACAGTCACTAAGGGTGCCCTGAAACAGACCTTAAAACAGTCACTGAGGGTGCCCTGAAACAGATCATAAACATACGTCAGTTTCTAAACAGTCTGTATGATGAGCTGAGATTAAAAAGTGTTTGATGTGAGTTTTAAACACAAAATACAAAACGTGAAATCATAAATGCAATATAACAGAGGGTGGATTATATTATATCTGATTGTTTTTGTCTAATGAAATAGAGTAATACATTCTAACATCATTGATAGAAAATATATCAATGATCAGTTATTCCTCCTGTTAGTTTTCCCGTTTGTTCTGGTTTTCTTCATGAAGAGAAGTCTGACAGTAAAGTTTGTCTGTCAGTAAAAACACTTGTTATATTTCCTGTCAGGTTAATAAAGTTCCATATGAGGCTGATCATTAATGAGCACAGGATCTGAAAAGAGTTGCATGTTTTATATTTTCCCTTAAAGTAATAAATAATTTAATTGTAGCTTTTCTGTATCATTCAAGTTTCTTTACTCTGTTTGTCCTCTTTTTTTGTTCTTAGGATGTATCCTCCATATTTGTGCACTGAGCACCAGTTCACATCAAGAGGAGGTTAATTTATCTCAATTCAATATCAAACTACTAAACTTTTTGAGCACAGCTTCAGCACAGCTCTATCTATAAAGCCTACTGTAGCTTTAAACAACACTGTATACTACTGGATGTAGTTTTGCGTTAAGTTTCTAGAATTATTTTCTTTCCATTACATGGGAAAACAAGTCAGTTGTTTTCTTGAAATCCTTCTGTATGGCTGCTAAATGAAGAGCTGAAGTTTCAGACAGCTCGTTCTACCATCCAGAGTTACTCACTGTTGGCAGCATGCATCAAACAGTGAGAGAGGAGAGAGAACCACTCCACTGCTGCTAACTGTGCAGTAAAGTAATAACAAATATCCTGCCTGTAAGGTCATATTTTATTCTTACAACAGTTTTATTTCACCTTACTTGATTTAGTTATTTATTATCTAGTTCAAATTTGGTCACTTTTTAAAAATTCTATTATTTTTTTTTTTAAGTACAGCATCTTATTGTCTTTTAATGGTTTAATATTTTAATGTTTTATTCTCCTATTAATAACTTTTATTTTGGTGAGTTTTAACATCTTATTTTATCTCCAGTGTTTCCTCATTAAGATATCATGAGAGCGTTTCCTCAGTGCGTTCAGCAACTTCTTTTTTATTTTCAATTTATTTATTTATTTATTTAATTTGTATTGTTGTCATTACTATTGTTGCATATACTGTGTTCTTAACCTTAGGATTGTGAGGTGGGTTTGGGGTCGGGGCTGGGGTTGGGATTAGGATGGGGGGTCTCTTTATTTTTATTTCTATTTTTATTATTATTTTTTAATTCTATTTGAAGTTGTTTTTATGTACAGCACTTTGTATTACAATGTCATTGTATGTAAAGTGCTTTATAAATAAAGTCTGATTGATTGATTGATTGATTGATTGATTGATTGATTGATTGATTGATTGATTGATTGATATCCATGACGTCTCCTGGGTCAACTTTTCATGTTGGAAAATTACAGAAATACCATCCCCCAAAAGTACGCAGACTGTCTTTTTCATAACACACAACTTTCTTAACTTTTACTTCTCACATGTTTGACTTGAACTTTTAACATGAGCCAGGTTCAGCAGTGCTTCAACCGTCACTAGAAAGAGTGCAGGAAGTCCAACATGCCACCAGATGTGACTGTGTTTGCTGAAGTCAAGGATCAAAAGCTCTGAATCTTTCAGCAGCACAGATAATAAAGCTCCAAAGCTTCATAATTGCTTGAGGCTTAAGATACCTTCCAGCACAGATAGTTACACCTGGCTGTCCTGAAATCTTCACACCTTATCATCCACCAGTAACAGAAAGTGGATTCACTCATTCAATTGTTTTTAATTGCAGCTTTCACTCCATGACAGAACTTTTTGTTGATGATTCTAGTAAATATTAAGTGGCACACAATCAATTTGCTCTTTCAAATCTCACCTCTTTCATCTTGGCAGCACTGAACGACGGGGTCAGGATGCTCCGCACTGTCTTCCAGCGCTCGTTCCTCAACATGAGCAGACTGTCGGCCATGGGTTTGGTGGCGAAGCTAAAAGCCTGCAGAGAGAGACAGGAGAGGACCGGCACAGACGTCTGTTATTATCACATTGTCCAAACTTAAGATAAGATGAGATAAGATGTTACTTTATTGATCCCCCCGGGGGGAAATTCAGTTGTTACAGCAACCCAGACATAAGTACAATCAAGAAAGAAGTTTCATTAAAGGTGACATATCACACTTTTTTCATCAATATATATTGGTCTAAGACGTCCCCAAAACATGTCTTTAAAGTTTATGCTCAAAAAAACACTTTGAAATCAGATTTTGGTCTGCCTGAAAAGCCCTCTTCTTCAGTCCTCCTCAGAACACTCTGTTTTCCCTCTGACCACGCCCCCTCAGGAAGTGGATGTGCCTCGGCTCTCCAGCACGTTGATCTAATGTTTACATGTTGGCTGAATATACACGGCTGCTCAGAGATCACGTTACTTCAACCCTCTGAATCTGATCCAGAATCTGATCCTGACGGAGAGGCGCCTGCAGCAGGACCTTTCTGAAGGATTGGTCACAGATTTTTCTTGTTGTTTATTTATTTTTATTTATTTATCAGTATGTAGAAGTGTGTCTTGGTACACAGCTACGAACATGTAGCTATGTGGCTATGCTAAATAGCGCTAGCACTTATCCATGACAAATAAAAATCATCCACTAGATCTTCAAATCTGCAGACGTGGGGAGTAAAACCGACCTCTACCAGAAAGGCAGCGGGACCTTTCTGAATGATTGGTCACAGATTTAGTGTTTCTTGTTGTTTTATTTGTCAGTATGTCGACGTGTGTCTTGGTACGCAGCTACAGCTACAGCTATGAACATGTAGCTATGTGGCTATGCTAATTAGCGCTAGCACTTATCCATGACAAATAAAAATCATCCACTAGATCTTCAAATCTGCAGACGTGGGGAGTAAAACCGACCTCTGCCAGAAAGGCAGCGGGACCTTTTCTGAAGGATTGGTCACAGATTCTGTGTTTCTTGTTGTTTTATTTGTCAGTATGTAGACGTGTGTCTTGGTACACAGCTACAGCTACGACATGTAGCTATGTAGCTATGCTAACTAGCACTAGCACTTATCCATGATAAATAAAAATCATCCACTAGATCTTCAAATCTGCAGACGTGGGGAGTAAAACCGACCTTTGTGTTTATTAAGACAGCCTACAACTAGCATGCCTCCCTCCTAAGCTCCTTGTTAGCACACATTTGTGCAGGGAATGAAAAACGGAGGAGGGATTCAGTATTATTTTATACAGTCTATGGGCTGAACAAGCTCTGAGCTCTGACTCCGTGACAGACCGGATATTGTTGTGACGTAACAAAAACACTGAAGTCTGAAACGGCTCGTTTCACACACATTTACAGAAAGGTGGAGAAATCAGAACAGGGGCAGAATGGATTTTTTTCATTCTCGGGGGGTTTGTAGACATGCCAGGGAAACATATTTCAGGTAGAGAACCATTAAAAAGTCAATTTTGCATGATATGTCACCTTTAAGTAAAAATAAGTAAAAATTAAATTAAATTAAATTAAATAAGTAAAAATAAGAATAGATAAATAAAGCTAGAATACAATTTAGATATATACAATGTTACAAATGAAATTTAAATTAAATAGAAGTAATTACAGGCAGTATTCAAAAAATTCAGTAGTGACAGGTTGACATGGTGTGATTATAGTTGGTAATGACAAATTAAGCAATAAACAAAAATAATATGGGTATGTAATATGACCATGAGTTGTAGTTACAATAATAATGTAATCTAACATAATATAATAATAATATGGCAAGATAATTATATAATACAATATATTATGGGGGGGGGGGGGGGGGGGGGGGGCAGTGGTCAGCATGGTGCAGTCTGTGGCCTCCGTTACTGTTTACCAGTCTGATGGCGGTGGCACTTGCGTTTGAAGTGAGAATAATCAGAGTGTTCGTGTGAATGTTTCTGTTAAAGCGCTCACCATTCTGTTGGAGAAGCTGCTGAAGTCTCTGACCATCACCTGTCTGAGCATATCCGGGTCTGCGATCACAACCACCGGTGTCCGGCCCAAATAATACCTGAGACATTCAAGAGGGAATCTCACTCTAATTAAAACCTCAAAGACTGCTGACAAAGGTATTTCCTAAACCACAATAAGAAATGTTTGGACCATAATTTCAACAGTTATGTATGTAGAGGGTATTTATTCTGCTCACCCACAGACTCTCCCGTGTGTCTTTATCAGTTCATTCATAGGTTCAAAAAACCCCTGTGGAGAAAGTTGGAGAACAACATGAGCAGAGTCTAAAAGTGATATGGCTCACATTCTAACATGACGATGATCAGAGGAAACGTGGAAACTCTTTTATTTGTCTAAGAGTGAAACGGGGAAATTTTAAATGATAAAAAATACAGGAGTTGAATTTGCAAACAAGCGTTGACTTGTTTTCTTCCTGAAAATAAAACAGTTACCAAAAATCACATCTTTGTTTTTTTTAATGTGCAACCTTTTAACTCTGTAAACCCAAGTACATCTCGTACTCTACAGGGTTTGTAATGAGCAACAAAAATGGAAGCTTTACAGGTCACATGTTCGGTTATGATCCAAAGCTACTTCAGGTGCAGTCGGTGCACACATGAAGAAGTATTTTGGAGGCTGGACTTTTCTAAAGTTGGGGCCTCATAGTCTGATCAAAATGTTGACAGAGGTTAAAGACAAAAAAACATAAAGGAAGGAGGGGTGGAAATAGATGATATCTCACCTGGCGAAAGATGAATATGTTTCCAAAGAAAGGCACGGGCTTTGGATGTTTGATGCCACATCGAGAAAGTACAGAAAAGGGGTAAACTGAATACCTGGAAGTGAGAGAGCAGAGCTGAGCTGGATAAGGAGGAATTAAAAAAAAAAAAAAGCAAATACAAAATGTGGAAATGATGATTTATGAAGCATTACTCATAATTAGAGGGGATGAAAGTGCTCTACAGAGTTAGAAACAATGAATACATTAACAGCATTAATATACAGTTGAGGTCAAAATTATTAGCCCCCCTTGTGAAATCAGATAAAACTCTTGATTTCTCCATGAAAATGACCATTAACAACAAGTGTTTATAGTTTATGTGTTTCCAACATAACAAAGTCAAAATGTTCACTATGTTTGACTTGGATATTTTATTGATGCAATGAATTGGAACAAGAAAAGTTAAAAATGACATGTCCAAAATTATTAGCCCCCTGGCCCTAAGTAGTTAATAGTTCACTCTTTCTGAGTCACACCTGACAACAACCTCTTCAAGTAGTTCTTTACAAGGTTGGCACATGTCTCTGGGGGGATTTTGTCCCATTTTTCCAATGCAAATTGTTCCAGCTGGTCCAAAATACATGGTTTCTGAGCATGGACATTCACTTTGAGCACCCGCCACAGATTCTTCACAGGATTTAGATCTGGGCTCTGTACGGGCCACTCCAGGACCTTGGTTTTGGTGTCCTTTAAGAACTGTTTGACCAATTTTGACGTAAGCTTTGGATCATTGTCTTGCTGGAAGACCCAGTGCCGACCAAAGCCTAGACTAAGAGCAGAGTTCTTCACATTATCCCTCAAAATGTCAACATAACTTTCTTTTTTCATGATGCCATGCACCAAAACAAGGCTCCCTGTGCCTGAGGCTGCAAAACAGCCCCACAGTAAGATGCTCCCTCCACCATGTTTAATTCTGAGGACCGTGTTCTAAACACATGTTCTTGGTCAAACATGAACAACATCCATATTCCCAAAGTTCCATCAGATCAAAGGATGGACTTCCAAAACTCATCTCTACCTTTCTAATGTTTACGGGTAAACCTCAGTCTGGCTCTGATGTGCCGCTCTTTGAGTAAAGGGGTTCTTCTGGGACGATGGTCCTGAAGCCCACTATGATGAAGATCCCTTACAACTGTGCTCCTTCAAACATCAACTTCAGAGGAGGTCAGGTCAGCAACAATCACCTTGGCAGATGTCCGGGGCTTCTTGTTGACATCTTTGACTACTTTCCTCTCCTAAGTTCTTGAAATCTTGTGTTTTCTGCCATGCCTAGGTTTGTTTCTAACAGAGTTTGTCTCCTTGTACTTTCCAATGATGCAACATACAGCTATTCTAGAAACTGTAAAACGCCTGGAAATGACAGTTTAGCCTTCGCCCTAAGAGTTGTCTCTCTCAATAACATGTTCAAGTGCCCTGTTTAGAGTCCCTTAAGTAAATCTCAAAGCTGTTTGAATGCTCAGGTGTTGTTAGGAAGCCAATTGACTGACAGGTGTTCCTAGAAAACAAGCTGACTGCTCAGGTGTGTTTTAAAAGTAAAAATTCACATGGGGGCTAATATTTCTGACCATCCCAATTTTCACTATATTTGATATAAAGTTATCCTAAAAATGTATTTCACATTCCAAAATGTACCAAAGCTACTAAAGAACACTGGTGAATGTTTGCTTATATCAAGTTTTATCAATGATTCAAACATTGGGCAGAATTTAAGGAAAATGTTCCAGAATTCCTGGGGGGCTAATCATTTTGACCTCAAGTGTATAAAATATGTTTAAATCTACGATTGGGAAAGAAATAAGACTTGAGGCAAAAATAAGAAATCAAAGTATTTAAAAACCTTAGAATTAACTGATTACTCATATATAATTTACTGTATGCACCTGACACAGATTCACCTGCTGGTCTTGCCTTAATGGAAACTAATTCTGTATAACAATCCACTCCAGGAAATCCTCCACGAGGATTCATGATCACAGTTTGCTCCATGTGTGTCAGGCACAGCCTTAACCTGTCCCAGAAACCCCACACAGGGAGGCTGAGGGGGGACAATCTATCTACAGTCTTAAACCTCAACACAGAGTTAAAATGCTTCAAATTCATTCAAATATTTCATTAAAATATATTAAAATAGAACGTAACAGTCTATTACAAAATTATTAAAAGTAATTAAATTGCAAATTTGATGAAAAGAATAATAGTACTTCAAATATGACTTGACATAGACAGGGACTTTTTCCACTATCACATAAGAGTCCATAAGTTTGAAATGTCTGTGTAAAAAAGTTATATAAAATATATAGCATTTTCCATTGATGCCCCTAAATCATGGAATACCCTCCAACAGACTTTAAAGTTGATATCCATTCCCTCTTTTGCAGAGTTTAAGACTATGATCTTTGACCACTGTGTCTCAAACTGTATCTGTTTTAATGAGTCTATTGTTTCGTGAATGATTGTGTGTTTGTTCGTTGTTTCTAATGTTCCTGTGATCTCAATGACATTGAAAATGAGGGAAACCTCAATGTCTTTTTGAGAAAAAATAAAGATTTGAATTGAATTTATTTGAATTGAATTTAAGTAAACAGCAACTGGCAGTTGTCCAAAATCATCCCAGGACTCAAAAGTGGCTGCAGCCAGTGGGAGTTAGTGCTGCTGGTGAAAGATGTTGGAAGATTGGTTGCAAACAGCCATCCTCTCTTTGTCTGCAGCCCTGGAGTCACTGATTACCTGAGAGGAACTCTGTGTTACTGGGACTCACCTTACAGCTTAGGTCATGCTGCTTTAGTGAGGAGGCTAAGAGACTAATGTTTATTCTGCTCCTCTAATTATTATACAATGCACTGATAAGAAAAATGCTGCCTGTGTCCTGAGTGTGAAAGACCTGCAGGGATGAGGCAGGTTCGGGGTGCACTCTTTTAAGACTTTTATTTTGAAAGGGACAGTGTGTAGAAACAGGAATATTTAGTGATATCTAATGTGAAAACTGTAGATTGAAACGCTCCAGTGCTCACTCCTACCATCAGTGAACCATCCAAAACGAAGACAGCTCATGTCACTCCCCTGCTCATTTCGCTACACTGGCTTCCAGTTGCAGCTCGCATCAGATACAAAACTCTAATCATGACTTACAAAGCAGTCACCAAAACCGCTCCAGTTTACCTGGAACCCCTCATCCAGGTCTACTGCCCTTCTTGCCCGCTACGCTCAGCCTCTGAAAAGCGCCTAGTGCTTCCAGCACACAAGGCCTCAAAATCAAAATCACTAGCTGGACTCTTCTCTTCTGTTGCCCCTAAATGGTGGAATGAATGTGCCAACTCCATTCGATCTGCAGAGTCCCTCTCTACTTTCAAAAGACAGCTAAAGACCCAGCTCTTTAGGAAGCACTATGCACTTAGCTAGACTGTTCTCCACTGTTGTCCCCAGTGGCAGATCATGTCTTCCAGCTACAGTTGACTCACACTGTCCTGCTCTACTCTGGGAATCTGTGTTCAGCTCTTGAGTGACCCAGCACTTGGTACTTTGGTCATTATTGTGGTGATGTTAATTGTTGATGATGATAATGGAAGGTCCTAAATTGTTTGGTTGCTTCATTGTAGATGTTCCTTATTTTACTATAAATAAATAAATCCTTATTTACTTTTGTGCATTGCCTTTACACTGCTTGGCAGTACCTGCACCCAAATGGACTTGAAGCACTTTGTTACTCTTACTGATCTTGTTTCCTCTTGTCTAGATCTTTGCTTGTGTTGTTCTTGTTCTCGTATGTACGTCGCTTTGGATAAAAGCGTCTGCTAAATGACATTGTAACATTGTAACATTGTGAAGCTACGGTGACCTTTGAGGACAAGAAGCTGCAGTGATGCGTGATAAGTCTGATCCTCTATTTGTCAAGTCTTTTTAAAACGTCAAAACAAATCAATACAATACAAATTCTTTAGAGCAACAACAACCACCAATTTTGTCTTCTACATCTTTAAATTGGTGCATTTCACACAGCCACTCACCAAATTACAAAACAAACAAGTTTAAAATACAAAAACCCACCAGTAGAGGAGACCCAGGAAGATGATGAAGAGGCTGAGAGTCACTGACAATCCACCAGCTTTAAGGTGAAATGTATTCAGGAGGTTGATCACAGACTCCATCATGTTTGAGTTCCTTCAGTTCCTCGCTGCCACCAGATGAAGCCGTCTGCTGCTGAATGTGTGTTCATGAGGAAGAGTAAAGACAGTGCAGAGTGAAAGACAAAAACCTTTCTTTTATCAAGACACTGTGTTAGATCACGTGACTGTCAGATTATATAACCTAATTAAAACAAATAAAAACACACACTATGTGTATTTTTTAACCACATCTTCCCATGACTCTGAGGACTTTGCTTGCATTTTGTTTTGTCTCATGTTGGTCAATAAGTTTCCACAGCAACATGTTAATTATTGGTTTCTGCAGCTTTGTCTGGAGCTCTGAGGATGCTCACATTCCCCCTGCTTTGTAAACATTCAGACATTCTTCCTGTTTCATAAACAGATGCTGCATTTGAGATATTTGAATTAAACATGCAACGTTTCGATATCAAAATAACAGCAAAAACGATCCTGAACAGCTAACCATGAGTGCTTTGCTGAAGTGAAAACTTAACTTGACACACCGTGAACACCTTGTGTAACTTAGGTCATGTGTGATGCTAGGCTACGAGGCACAACACAATATCACAGGTTTTTAACGTGTCTGAAGTTAGGAGTATGGAGTAGGAGTATTAAAGCCATGGATGAGAAAAATGAATGAGAGGAGGAAGAGTTTCATACATGATTCACTTTGAGACAAAAGTCAAATCACACTTCTGTATAAAGATATTTCCAGGTCAAAATGCTCCACCACTCAATAGTAAACACAAGCTTCTCCTGCTTTTTGTGTCGGTTTACTTGAGAATAAAAAGCCAACACTTTGTCAAAACACCTGTTAGGTACTTAGAAAGACAACATGTCCTCTGCTCATCTGCAAAGTCTGCCACCAAACACTGTTAAGGTTTAAACTAGCAAAAAACGCTGCTCATACACAAACATATTTCCCAAAAGCTTCCTTTGTGGCGTCTCACTTCTTGACTTTGTCTTAAAATTTAGCACATTTTAGTAAACTGAGCAGCCGGCTGAGATTAAGAAGCTTCTATTTGCTGAGGTGAGTCACTGCAGGCAGATCCTGTGATCTGTGATCATTTATACTTCAACTGTATTATTTCTTACTCTCAGTGATGCCACCAAGACTTTTCTGCAACTGTATAACTTTAAATGTTTCAATCATTCAACTCCAACATCCTCCAACCCATGATTTCAAATCATCAACCTTTTTTTCCTTGTGATTTGCAGCTAAGGATCACCTGATGACTGATTTGACATCATGACAAATAACCAGGTTTAAATGAACAGTGTGTAACCATTTATTTCATATGACTGCAAAAGCAGAAGCATAATGCATGATCTGGTGCAGATTGGGGGGTGGGGGGAACTGCATGCTGTCTCCTTTCCTTCTGTCTCTGGACTTCTCTTCCACGTTCTGTTGTAAAAATGACATCACACATAAATTCTCCCTTGGATCAGATCTTTCATGGGATGTCTTGATTATTGATTATTCAAGTCCTGATAAAAACTATAGAAATATACAGTATGCTTACCTTTTTTTAAATGTGGGTTTACATTGAATGCTTGTGCAGCAGTTCAGGGGGACATCTAAGACGGCTTGTCTTTGCAATGGTTTAAAATGTTGAGATAAACGATGAACAAGAACGCACAAACATAGCTCTCCAGTCTGCTTTCCCTCTGTCATGGACTCAGCTTCCTGAGCTTCCTTGCTTTTCTAAGACATATGAGACAGATGTGTGTGAACAACAATACGTTCAGAAAAAAGGTGCAGTGAGTATCACTTTTGACATTTTTACCTCTAAATACAAATATGTTTTCAGACAGAATCAGATGTAAAAGTATATACTCATCTTTTTTTAAATGTGGTTTACAATGAATACTGGTGCAGCAGATCAGGGGGACGTCTAAGGCTGCTGGTCTTTACTGGATATAATGGACACAATGGAGACAAACAGACAAGGCAGGATAGAAGTCAACAACTTATTCCATACAGTTTAAATGTTACAACTGTTGATTGGTGATGAAATTACATCAAATCTAATAAAATAGATCATCATGTTTTAATACTGTTTATAGAATATCCTTTGAACTTGTCCTGTAAAAATAATGTTTCACACCTAAATTTAACATTTTGAAACACTGATGACGAACTGAATAAATATATACTTATCTTTGTATTTAAAGAGAGTCACTGAGTATGATGTCCTGGTCCAAAGACTCTGGTCTCGTCTTGTCTTTGAACCAAGGTGTCCTCAGGTCTTTTAGCGTCCTCTCTCTAAAAGACAAATGATAGACAAGGTATCTGACAGTCAACAAACAACTTCTTCTAGATTTGACAAACTGGAGAAAAAAAACTGGAAATCAATAAAAAAACATACTTTTTTAAATGAATGGAATCACAAAGTCTGCTGTTTCTTTTCTTGTTGATTGGACTCCTCTTATTATTCTATGAGACAAATTGCACACGAGTCAGAACATGATGCCATATGTGCAGTAAATGTATATGTATGTTTATGTGTAGAGTTTATATATAGTGTATGTGTCCCTTCTTACCTGACTGGCTGCTCTAGTTTACTGGAAGAGGAGTGTAGGAGAGGTTCACATCATCACCAGCTTCTTTCTTGTTGTTTCTGTATTCTTCTAGCAGCCTCATCGTCCTCATCCTCTTCCTCTCTTTGTTGGATGAGTATTGTAGTTGTCTCTTTGTTGTTTTGTAATATATCCTTTCATTCCTTTCTTGAGGTGAAATTTGAGGCTAAAGCTGCTTCTGATGAGTCCAGATTCATTCACAAAAAGTCACAATTCCCAAAGTTCCCTTGAAGTTGCCACCATGTTGGACACACAGGCCAGCTCCAAGAAAGAAAGAAAGGTGCAAGACGCACCAAAAACACTGACCTGTGTCCCACCACCATGATGGAATAAACTATTTACATTATGTCATCCTCAGCAGGTGTACATGGGCCCAGGTAGAAGACCACTGGATGGGTGTTGGTCCTGCAAGACGCAAAGACCAGCCCTCAGGGGTCAGGATACTCCACCTGATTAACCTGCCAGATCCTGAATCCACAAAGGACACACCAAAAGCTCTTGTTCCTGTGTTTTCCTGCTTCTTCTTTAGACCTCTTTGTTTCATCCTCTTGTATTTTCTTTGCTGGATCGACAGTCCTCTTGGCTGTCTTGTTTTGTAATTTTTTTTAAATAGTTGCTGCATATATCCTTTTATTTCTGTCCTTAACTTCAGTCTGAATTTTGTGATGAGTCCAATTTCTTAAAAAAGAGTCACAGTCCTCAAAACCTCCCTCAAAGTTGCCACCATGTTGGACACACAGGCCAGCTCCAAGAAAGAAAGAAAGGTGCAAGACGCACCAAAAACACTGACCTGAGTACATCCACCATGATGGAATAAACTTTATACATATGTACAATATGTAACCCACAGTCAGACATGTTCTTCTTGTGGGTACATGTGCCAAAGTAGAAGACCACTGGATTGGTGCTGGTCCTGCCAGACGCAAAGACCAGCCCCCAGTCTTCACAGTAATCTTGATGGTGGACCTGCCAGATGCTGAATCAACATTGGATAGATCAGAGCTTCAGCACTTCATCACAGTCTCAAGTGTTTCTTTGGTGGAGACTGGCTCTCTTCCTCTGAATCCCTCTTCCTCTTCTTCCATGTCTGTGGAGTGTACGCATACCTTGCAGACTTTCTGACAAACCCACAGAGGACTGACATGAGAAGGTGTCCATCCTGGCTGTAGGTGGTTACTCTCCAGCGGTTGGTCAGCTCAGTGCCATCAGTGTCGAACACAGTGGAGATGACTCTGCTGATAGTTCGGTCATCAATCTTCGTGAAAGTGACGCAGTTATCAGGGTCGGCCATCAGGGTCCCAAGGTCTGTCCTCTCAGGAAGAACTGGAGTCTGCATGTTCGGAGGGGGAGAGCCGGAGCCTGCAGGAGGCACCATCACACCATCTGGTCCATCCATTGGTCTGGTGTTCTCTCTCACGTCCAGCTCGCCAAAGGGTGTGGTCAACAAGTTAACACGAAGGAACACTTCGGCCTGAATCATAGGGAAGTCCTTTGAACCGGTGACCAGGTCGTGGTAAAGGCTCAACATGGAGTGACTCAAGACCTCAGTGTCTGAGCTGCACAGAGGCCGGTTCCTCAAGTTTGTAACAAGCATTTGAAGAACTGGTCCTGGCCTTGGGAGCTCCACTAAAAGAAAAGAAAAAGGAAAACATTTGTTACGTAACTTTGGACATGACTGGAGTCATTTAAGTCTGGATAAAAATGTCTAGATAGCTGTGAATACATGAGAGTGATGACAGTCAGTGCTGCACTTCAAATAATTCATCACCTGCCAAGATTTGAATTCTTAGATTGAGACATGTTAGATGAAGGACCTTGTTTTTAGAGTTCTTTACTTGTTTTTAATCTTTGGATGTATGGTTGAATCTTAAATTGATTATGAACATGTCTTTTTTTGTCTCAGTTAGTCTGGGAATCCTAAATTGAGTGAATGACTGTTAAAATAAGCTACATTGGTTGTCTCACCTAAAGTCTCATCAAAATAAAACTTGTTTCAAGATTGAGTAACAACTTCAAGTTGAATTAAGAATAACACATGAGGCATCTCTTCAAGACACAGTTCAGCTTGTATCTTATTGATGCTCAGAGTTCTGCTGTATGGTGATATATCTGTTTTAGTTTGGCTCTAAAGACTGTTGATTCAGTATCCATCAACCCTGAGCCACTATTAAAGTGTTCTTGATGTTATATGTTGTTAATCCTGACATGTATTAAATGTTGCCAGTAATCCAGTTTGCTGTTGTGGTTTCTGTAGAAACATTTCAGAGTTATATTCTAAGAATAAGACCTGGTTTAAAGATTTTAGTTTTAAGATGGATTAGGGTTTATAAGCTTATATCAAGAAACAGTGTAATCATAGTTTTCTAATAGTGAGTCATTTTTTACTTAAATTGATGTTTTTCTTCCCCAGGCCTTAATTTGCTCAAATTAAGTGTACAAAATAAATACATGAGATTTTCTTTGCTTATATTCAGTATATTTCAATTCTAACTGTGCTGTAGGAAGTTTGTTTTCAAGTAGTTTGAGCTAAAAATCAGCATATTCTACTTATTTCAACCCTTTTAATATGTTTCAGAGCCTGCTTATTTCTAGATTTAACAATCTCATTTTAAGATTTGTTATCAAGTAGAATTAACTCACTGCATGGACAGATCATTTCACTAGTTTTAAGAAATTTTCACCTTGAATTAAGTTTTTTTACCCTATATTTAAGCTACCCTTTTTGCAGTGTGTAAGTACATGTCTAAAATACAGATTTGCATAGCGCAACTTTAAATCCAACTTTATCATTCAACTGTAAACAAATCCTCCAAAAATGTTGGCTCTTGAACTAAAGTAAAGAAATGAGTAAAGTCAGTTTGATCTGGCTTTTAACTTTGAGTCATTTCCATTTAGCCCTGGACTGCATTATTACCACTATGACCATTGTTTTAGCATCATTTTACTTATTCTATTCTTTGTTATTATATCATATTTTATTTTTATATTATTTTAGTTTTCTGGTATTTTTCTGATTTTATTTTATTGATTTGATCATCATAATTTTGTTTTTTTGAAATGACTGAAAATTCTTAATAAAAATGCTGTATTAATCCCCCTCCCAAAAAAGAAGAGGCTCAAGGAAAAAGGGTAACGTTAAAAATCTAAATGTTTGCTTTTCATCTTTTCAACACAGTCACAAATCACACAGCTGTGACAACAAATCTCTTTAAAGTGTCCATTAACTGAGAGAAAGATCAAAACAACAGCAATAGATCTATTCTGTTCTTTTCTGTCTCTGTTCTTTTGTGGAGCACTTTGGGCTGCATGCTTGAATGTATGAAAGGTGATATATAAATAAAAATGAGTTCAGTTGAGTTGTATCATCATTTAGAACATAGTGGTGCAGCAGTAAGGGCCATGCCATGACACATGATTGAAATGACAATGATGTATATGTCCCTCTAGTTTGGCCTCATGACAGTAAGAGAGGCTGGAGTGAACATTAAAGTATCACTTACTGAAGTCAATAAGTTAGAACAATACTTTAATCCGTCAGAATGACACTTTCTGACTCTGTACAAAGTTTGATTGCTAAGTTTGAAGCTAATTATTGACACACTTTTAGCTAGGCTATATTTCACACAGTCCCAATGAAAGAACTTCTTCATATAAAACCATGTTCTGTAATGCTAGGTGTGTTATCTGACATGTTATTATGCTCACATGATTTCTATAAAGGAGAAGAAAGGAACAAGTATTTTGGAGGCTACTTTATTTTACCATAGCGTTCATCGAGCACGCGCACGATGCCGGTGCTCAGCAGGTACTTCTCACGACGTAACCCGGCGGGGTGGGGCATGTTTACGACACTTCAACAGCTGTTTCCTGCAGATGTCCTCAGTTCAACTTTAACTCAGGGTTTTACTGCTGAACGATTCAGTCCGTGTTTTAAAACGACCAACATTCAACTTTCCAACAACTCAGAAAGAGAAACTGTGTCCTTCAAAAAGATACGGCCCTTACTGTCACCATGACAACCAGTGGAACGTTAGTGGTGGGGTTACAGGAGGTCAACTCACAGTCAGGTGTAGATGTTAGCAAACTGCTATTATTTTATATATTCATTTAATTCAAGCAGTTATACTTTAACCCATACTTACCTTCTCATAACACTATGTTGGGAACATTCTTCACATGTTTAACATAAACTAGATCAAAGTATGAGTTCAGTTCAGATTGATTTATTGGCATGAACACTTCAGTTATTGACAAAGTAGTGTAAAAGATTTATATATCATTAATTAATACAATACAGTGGATTTATATATCATTAATCAGTATGATATAGTGGGTCTTTGTATAAATAATTAATAATAATTAATACAATACAGTGGATTTACTTATCATTAATCAGTATGATACAGTGGATTTATATATCATTGATCAATATGATACAGTGGATTTACTTATCATTAATCAGTATGATACAGTGGTTTCTGCAGCTTTGTCTGGAGCTCTGAGGATGCTCACATTCCCCCTGCTTTGTAAACATTCAGACATTCTTCCTGTTTCATAAACAGATGCTGCATTTGAGATATATGAATCAAACATGCAACGTTTCGATATCAAAATAACAGCAAAAACGATCCTGAACAGCTAACCATGAGTGCTTTGCTGAAGTGAAAACTTAACTTGACACACCGTGAATACTTCGTGTAACTTAGGTCATGTGTGATGCTAGGCTACGAGGCACAACACAATATCACAGGTTGTTAACGTGTCTGAAGTTAGGAGTATGGAGTAGGAGTATTAAAGCCATGGATGAGAAAAATGAATGAGAGGAGGAAGAGTTTCATACATGATGCACTTTGAGACAAAAGTCAAATCACACTTCTGTATAAAGCAATTTCCAGGTCAAAATGCTCCACCACTCAATAGTAAACACAAGCTTCTCCTGCTTTTTGTGTTGGTTTACTTGAAAATAAAAAGCCAACACTTTGTCAAAACACCTGTTAGGCACTTAGAAAGACAACATGTCCTCTGCTCATCTGCAAAGTCTGCCACCAAACACTGTTAAGGTTAAAACTAGCAAAAAACGCTGCTCATACACAAACATGTTTCCCAAAAGCTTCCTTTGTGGCGTCTCACTTCTTGACTTTGTCTTAAAATTTAGCACATTTTAGTAAACTGAGCAGCCGGCTGAGATTAAGAAGCTTCTATTTGCTGAGGTGAGTCACTGCAGGCAGATCCTGTGGTCTGTGATCATTTATACTTCAACTGTATTATTTCTTACTATCAGTGATGCAACCAAGACTTTTCTGCAACTGTATAACTTTAAATGTTTCAATCATCCAACTCCAACATCCTCCAACTGATGATTTCAAATCATCAACCTTTTTTTCCTTGTGATTTGCAGCTAAGGGTCACCTGATGACTGATTTGACATCATGACAAATAACCAGGTTTAAATGAACAGTGTGTAACCATTTATTTCATATGACTGCAAAAGCAGAAGCATAATGCATGATCTGGTGCAGATTGGGGGGTGGGGGGAACTGCATGCTGTCTCCTTTCCTTCTGTCTCTGGACTTCTCTTCCACGTTCTGTTGTAAACATGACATCACACATAAATTCTCCCTTGGATCAGATCTTTTGTGGCATTTCTTGATAATTAATTATTCAAGTCCTGATAAAAACTATAGAAATATACAGTATGCTTACCTTTTTTTAAATGTGGGTTTACATTGAATGCTTGTGCAGCAGTTCAGGGGGACATCTAAGACGGCTTGTCTTTGCTGAAAATGAATACAAACGGACAAGGCAGAACATCAGTTAACAACTTAGTCAATGGTTTAAAAAGCTCTCCAGTCTGCTTTCCCTCTGTCATGGACTCAGCTTCCTGAGCGTCCTTGCTTTTCTAAGACATATGAGACAGATGTGTGGGAACAACAATACGTTCAGAAAAAAGGTGCAGTGTGTGTCACTTTTGACATTTTTACCTCTAAACACAAATGAAGAGTTAATTTGCAAAAACAGATAACTCCATTTTTATGAATAAAGTCATATTTGATATTTATAAAGTGATTTCTTGATTCAACAGGTCTGGCAGTAATCAGGTCTGGGTGTGGCTAGTGAAATTGAGCTCAGCTTTCCAAAAAATCAGGTTAATCACAGTTAATTTGTGATTTAACAAGGGGGGGGGGAGATACTTTTTCACACAGGGTCAGGTGGGTTTGGATAACTTTTATCCCTAAATAAATAAAATCATCATTTAAAAACTGCATTTAATGTTTACTCTGGTTATCTTTGTCTAATATATATATTTTTGATGATCTGAAAAATTTAAGTGAGAAAAATGTGCAAAAATATGATAAATCAGGAAGGAGGCAAATACTTTTTCACAGTACTAAGACCTTTCCTTTCCCCCTCAGATCTGTCCAAAGTCATCTATATCTATTTTTTCTGGTCTTGATTATTGTAATGCACCTTTAACAGGTATCAGTCAGAGCTTCCTCCACAGACTCCAACTAGTTCAAAATGCTGCTGCTCGGATTTTAACAGGCACATCAAAATACCAACACATCACTCCTGTCCTCGCCAGCTTACATTGTCTGCCAGTTTTTTATCATTTCGATTTTAAGATCTTGTTGATTACTTTTAAAATTTTAAATGGACAGGCCCCAAACTATTTAAGCAACATTTTAACCCCCATGTGCCTGAGCGGCCCCTCAGGTCTGTGGATGCATCTCTGCTGGTTGTGCCAAGACCCTGCCTTAAAACAAAAGAGGACCGGGCTTTTTCAATCAGAGCTCCAAGTTTGTGGAACTCCCTGCCACTGACAATTAGACAGTCCACAACCTTGACTGCTTTTAAATCCTCACTGAAAACATTTTTATACAAGAAGGCATTTCTCACCCCTAATTCTTGAACTTGCTCTGCATTCAGATGTCTTGTTTTGCCTCTGTCTTTTTTCTCCCCTGTTTGCACCGTTTTTTGTGCTTTGTAATTCTCTGTGTGAAGCACTTTGTAACCTTGTTAAGAAAAGTGCTATATAAATAAAGTTTATTGTATATTATATAACTGTATATCAATCAAGGGCACTTTGTTCTGTCATAGGCAAGTTATTGAATCACATTTTGAAATACTTTTTTATAACTGAAAACTTTGTCTTTGGTTTGATCTTTCAGTGTTCACAATGTTTTACTGACTAAATCCACTAGAGGGCAGTAAAGACCAGTGTTCATGTCAAAGTATTTTCACTGGGACTGTTTAGTTTGGGAAAAGCTGAAAACCAAACAACTGTTACGTCCTCAAAGTTCCCTTACTGTATCACTTTAGAGAACATGAAGTCCCTTGAACCAAACACAAATGTTTAACATCCTTTTCTGTTAATACTTCAATTCTAGTTTAACCTCACTTTGTCAGTAAGACGTACTGAATTTCAGTGATGCCAACCAAGACTTTTCTGCCACAGCAAATTGAAGGGAGTTGATATTTTGGTGTTAGGGCAATTTAAGAAAGTGCAGAGTTAATTTAACACTGATGTAGTCAAATTCATGAAAGTGCATCTTCAGTGTAAAAAAAGTTAGAGTCAAAATCGAGTGTTAACATGAAGTGTCAACAAATTAAATCTGTAAGTGTTAATGGCAGAATTTTTAACTCTATACTTTTCACTCTCAACTCTGAACCTGGATGTGACAGGATTTACCGTTCTCAGGTAAGAAAATACTTTCTGTAAAGGTTATTTTTTGATACAAATATTATTAATTTAACGGTGCTTTTACTTTCAATTATTAACCGGGTCAGTGACAAATAAGGGTTGGTATGATGTCCAAATCAAAAATATGCTTTAAACTTGTTAAAACAACTTCTTAGATGTTTGTTTGAATGTATAGTTTGCATTTCTGTTGGTGTCATAGTTTTTTATATGACATTTCTACCATTTTTAACCAATTAAAGAATCACAGTGCCAATAAAATGTCAAATGGTGTAACCACAAAAGTATGACAAATATGAAATAATTCACCCTCATAGAAGTGTACAAGTGTACTGGTACAAATAAGTGATTTGTTATGAAATATCATCTCAAAGTATATTTAAAATATTTTATTACTAAACTTAGATAATATGGGTTTTGTTGCACTGAGCAAGTTGGTATGTCTTAGACATTAATGTTTTCTCTCTATTCTTGGGTCAGTTGGTTTAAAATTATTTTAAATTTAATTTTTACAGTGTAGTAGAGAGCTAAAATCATATGCACAGTCACTTTTTTGCACAATATCAGATTTTTATTGGTTACATTGGTTACACCAATTGACATTTATCGGTTACACCAACTGACCATACTATCTGTATGAGAACGACAAGCAACTGACACATGACATTGAATGAAAAGTCATGGAGTAAAATGATTTTGGTATTTTAATGAATGTGAACACACTAATAGATTTTTCTTTCATTAACACTAATCTTAAAAATCCAAAGCTTGATCCGTAAGGCAACTGGACTCTTCTGTGTTGGGCCATGCGTCTGTGGAGAGGTTTAGTTTCACCAATGTACCGTTCTCTGCCATCTTTGTTACACTATGGCATAAACTACATTACTCCTTTTGTGCTGTGGTGTTTTGTCCTTGGGATGGACCAGTTTCTGTCTCAATGTGTTGGATGGCTTGAAATTAACAGGGATGTTGTGTTTATTGAAGATCCTCCGGAGTTTCTCTGAGACCCCAGATAGGTATGGAATAACGATGCTTTCATCATTTGTTGCTGTTCTCCTCCCTGTTGGAAATCCACTTTTTGGAGGTCTTGATGAAGGCCAAGTTGGGGTAACCGCAGGTTTTAAGTGCTTCCTTGATGTGCAGTTGTTCCTTCTTTGTTCCCTCCATTCTTGTGGGTACCTTCAGACTATGGTGAAGGGTTCTTATTACCCCTAGCTTGTGTTCCAGAGGATGATGTGAGTTGAAGAGCAGGTACTGGTCTGTGTGGGTGGGTTTCCTGTAAACTTCGATGTTGAGGCTTCTGTCCTCTTCAATTTGCACTGCACAGTCCAAAAAGGCAAGACTGTTACCTCTGACATCTTCCCTTGTGAACTTGATGTTGTTATCTACTGAGTTAAGATGAGTTGTAAAACCTTCTACTTCATCAGAGCAGATTTTGACCCAGGTGTCGTCAACGTATCTGAACCAGCGGCTGGTGGTGTTTCCTATGAAAGAGGAGAGTGCCTTGTTTTCTACCTCTTCCATGAAGAGATTGGCCACTATGGGAGACACGGGGGAGCCCATGGCACAGCCATACTTTTGCCTGTAGAAGTCTCCGTTGAAGGTGAAGTAGGTGGTGTTGAGGCACAGTTCCAACATGTCACAAATGTGTTCCGGTGTGAGAGCCCTTCTTTCCTGGATGGAGAGGTTGGAAGGAGGTGCCTTGGCAGAGGGCAGCTGAAACCTTGAGCCTGAGTTACCGCAAAGTTGAGACCTTTGAGTTGTTGTGGCTGCGTCATTGTCTCTGTACGGTCACTGCAATGCATCAGCTGCAGTCTCTCATTGAGCAGTTGGTTTTGAGCTTTCTGGAGGATTTGTTTGGCCTTGTGTCCTTTCACTGTTGATCTAACCCGTAAACTGCTAGGGATGATCCTTTGCTGTCTGCATCTCAGGTTGAATCGAACGTGGTTCCTGTAGTCTGCTAATTTCTAGGCTGTCTTTTCGTGCTCTCGCGCCCGCAGGAGGGTATCTTTGCCAAAATGCGAAGCTACATGTCTGTGAAGGTTCTCAGTCATCCAGGTCATGGTAATCCAAAGCTTGATCCGTAAGGCAACTGGACTGGTAGAAATTCTTGAAGACGTTTCACCTCTCCTCCAAAAAGCTTCTTCAGTTCTGACCAGACTGGGGAAGAGCTCAAAAATATAAGCCTCTAACAGTCGTGGGTGTGAGAAGAGGAGAGAGTTTGTTGTTTGCATACACAAGTTTCCACCCGAATACTGCTTGCTTATGTGCATTAGCCTATAGAAATGTGAAATTAAAAACAGATTTCACTGTTTCACTGTTTTACATTATAGAATTATCATTTTAATAATAACAGCAATCATTTTATAATTATCATTATTATTATTAATAATAATAATAATAATAATAATAATAATAATAATAATAATAATAATAATAATAATAATAAAAAACAAGTAGGACTATTGTCCATAAATTGATCAAATTAGTCTGGAGGTAGTGGTGTATATATAATGTCAAGTGGTGTAACCCGGTTACACCACTTGACATTTCAAATTGAAATCAAACTTTGCAGGCATTATTGTGGACAACTAGCTAAACACTTGACCTTGGGTTGAACATTTAAAACTATTTTTCATATTCATTTAAATATTTTATGATCATTTATGTTTATCAACATTTTACTGAGGTCATACCATTTGACATGTGTTCTAGACATACCTGACCATGACCTGAAAATGCTCTATTTTGTCAAATTTTAGAGAGAGTTACTAGCCTTTACATGTAGCAATTGTGTTCTTCAGGGGTCCTTCTGTTTGACATCACATCCTGTCACATGATCTTCTGCCTCAAATTTTTCAAAATGGCTCCAAAAAGGGTGGTTACACCAGTTGACATACCAGAAGTTTGACTTGGCAGACATGATTCCCCATGTTAATGGAAATATTCAGAACTGCCATGTTCCTCTATTATTATTTGGTATTAAAAAATACTTGTTTAAGATTATGCCAATGTATTTCAGAGGCTGTTTAGAACATGATAACACATTTTTTCAACAACTTATACTCTTGGTGCTCTATTTTTATGGTTACACCATTTAGACAATTTTGCCATCATTCTCTCAATATTATCTCAAAACTGAATAAAATCAGGCATTTCAAGATAGGGGCCTAAAGAAAAAGATATTTTAAAGTAAATTATAACTTTATTTTGAAATTTTCACATTTTTAAAGCTATTTAAACCTCAGGGACAGAAAAAAATGAGCGGCACGTCTTTCACCCAACCACTGTTGCACTGTTAGCTTCTGTTATGCTGTAATACTCAAACTAGCCAACCTAACCAAATATCTTTAGTAGCTAACTCGTTCATTTCAGCTCGCCTAAACTTGATTTGATAGCAAATACCATACCAATGACACACGTTTTAGAGACAGCGGTGCCAAAAACTGTTGATTAAGTTAAGTATGTCGAGTTTAATGTTAGGCTAACTGAAGCAATGTGTCTAGTTGGGTTGTTTTAATTCACGAGCAGCCCAAATGCTATGCGAAAACGGGTGGCGGGATTATCCTCGGTTTGTAAAACTTGCATTTCTGTGAGTCAGTGAGCATTTGAAGTCTGCTACACTACTACTGACTTGCTATATCTTGACTTCTCCGACAACATGTTGACACCGCGGGTTTGCAGTAAGTTGCTTCTCTTAAGCAAATCGATGTACAGCACGATATCTTTTTATTTTACCGGGAAAGACAAAATGATTTACAAGAAGTCAAATTGCAGACTGCAGAGCTAAGACAATATCAAATTGATTTATCAATCTCTCTACAGTGTCACAGTGGTTTCTTGTCGAACATCTGTGTGACTGCTTGCTTATTGCTCTCATAATGGAGCTACATGTCAGTGCTCTTTAAAGTTATTATTACTTTTTTAGTGTTTTATTTGCTGTGTAAATGTTTAATGTCTTTTAGTTGAAGGTTTTTTTTCTTTCCATGAATGACATGCAGGGTTGTCGTTTTGTTTTATAAAATGTGAAATCTTTGATTCTTAAGTGCTTAGTCATATAAAAGTGACTCAAACTTTTGTGTCTTAGGTCTTCTAATAACACGAAGGATGCAGTAATATCTCACTGGCATTTTGTATGGTAAGATACTAATGGAAAGTATGTGATATTGGCATACAACAACTGTTCTTTCATTCATTTTAATTATAGTAAGATCCATTTTTCATGTACTTACAGGAATACAAAAAATGCTGGCAAAGGTGGAATACGGAGGAGTCCAAAAATACATCAAAGTTCCACAAAGTGATGGAAACTTTGATTTCCTCCAGTTTCTTCAAGAAGGTTGGTATCTACATTCTAAACTACAATAGTTAACACTCAGCTTACAGATCTCAATGACATGGTTGATTTTGTAGCTTAATGTCATTTCTTTTTGATTTCTTACAGTAACAAACAAATTCAGTCTGCAGGCTCATCTTCTAACTGAAGGTGAGCTTAGACTGAATGATGAATCTGGTACTGAGATCGACGCAGATGTGTTTGATGAGCTCTTAAAGTCAGGGGTCCGAAAGTTTAAGGTTGGATACCGTCAGTATGTAGCTACAGGTAAGGCTTATTAAAAAATGTATTCAGAATAATTGACTCAGTCATTGATATGAATGCATTGATATTCCTGTTGATATGTAAGAAACACTTTCTCATTCTAACTAATTTTTATGTGAAGATGCATTTTCCATAATGTTTACAACTGAAGGTTAGATGTTGTTGTTTTTTGTTTTATGTGGTCTCATACAGGATCATCAACTCAACAGTGTTTTAAAACAGCATTGACTATGATTTGATCTGTCATTACATCATTGTTTTTAAGACCCCATAGAGTAAATAAAAGTATTTCTTTTTTTAGATCTAGAAATCAATGTGGTCGCAGATGAATCACTGTCATCAGTATTGCCGGAGCCATCAGCATCATTGGCTTCATCCGCAGACCTTTCAGCATCACCAGCTTCTTCCCTTTCATCGGATTCAACTATTATTCTTCCATCTACAAAGAACAGGAGAAGGGGCCTGAGAGAGCTGGATTGTGAGGAAGCAAGACAGGTAAACCTTGAAACCATCAATATATTATATACAATATCTAAAACTGTTGCTATTAGATCACCACTACTTGAACTACTATTCAACAAAACACAACAAAGTCAATATAAACAAAATTTCTCAAGGCTGATTTTGAAAATGTTTTGTTTGCAGAAAGTTGATACTGTTCTGAGGTCAAATCCAAAGGGTGAAGAAATCTTCCAAGAGTATGACAAAACTAAAACGCTGTCAGATGCAACACGCAGACAGATGGTCAATATTCTGGTTGCAGAAATGACTGATTCATATGGGTAAAAATCTATCAAATGAACCAGAAGCTTCACATACACATACAATCAGACATACAGTACAGGCCAAAAGTTTGGACACGCCTTCTCATTCAATGCGTTTTCTTTATTTTCAGGACTATTTCCATTGTAGATTCTCACTGAAGGCATCAAAACTATGAATGAACACATGTGGAGTTATGTACTTCACAAAAAAAGGTGAAATAACTGAAAACATGTTTTATATTCTAGTTTCTTCAAAATAGCCCCCCTTTGCTCTGATTACTGCTTTGCACACTCTTGGCATTCTCTCGATGAGCTTCAAGAGGTAGTCACCTGAAATGGTTTTCCAACAGTCTTGAAGGAGTTCCCAGAGGTGTTTAGCACTTGTTGGCCCCTTTGCCTTCACTCTGCGGTCCAGCTCACCCCAAACCATCTCGATTGGGTTCAGGTCCGGTGACTGTGGAGGCCAGGTCATCTGCCGCAGCACTCCATCACTCTCCTTCTTGGTCAAATAGCCCTTACACAGCCTGGAGGTGTGTTTGGGGTCATTGTCCTGTTGAAAAATAAATGATCGTCCAACTAAACGCAAACCGGATGGGATGGCATGTTGCTGCAGGATGCTGTGGTAGCCATGCTGGTTCAGTGTGCCTTCAATTTTGAATAAATCCCCAACAGTGTCACCAGCAAAACACCCCCACACCATCACACCTCCTCCTCCATGCTTCACAGTGGGAACCAGGCATGTGGAATCCATCCGTTCACCTTTTCTGCGTCTCACAAAGACACGGCGGTTGGAACCAAAGATCTCAAATTTGGACTCATCAGACCAAAGCACAGATTTCCACTGGTCTAATGTCCATTCCTTGTGTTTCTTGGCCCAAACAAATCTCTTCTGCTTGTTGCCTCTCCTTAGCAGTGATTTCCTAGCAGCTATTTGACCATGAAGGCCTGATTCTCACAGTCTCCTCTTAACAGTTGATCTAGAGATGGGTCTGCTGCTAGAACTCTGTGTGGCATTCATCTGGTCTCTGATCTGAGCTGCTGTTAACTTGCGATTTCTGAGGCTGGTGACTCGGATGAACTTATCCTCAGAAGCAGAGGTGACTCTTGGTCTTCCTTTCCTGGGTCGGTCCTCATGTGTGCCAGTTTCGTTGTAGCGCTTGATGGTTTTTGCGACTCCACTTGGGGACACATTTAAAGTTTTTGCAATTGTCCGGACTGACTGACCTTCATTTCTTAAAGTAATGATGGCCACTCGTTTTTCTTTAGTTAGCTGATTGGTTCTTGCCATAATATGAATGTTAACAGTTGTCCAGTAGGGCTGTCGGCTGTGTATTAACCTGACTTCTGCACAACACAACTGATGGTCCCAACCCCATTGATAAAGCAAGAAATTCCACTAATCAACCCTGATAAGGCACACCTGTGAAGTGGAAACCATTTCAGGTGACTACCTCTTGAAGCTCATCGAGAGAATCAAGAGTGTGCAAAGCAATAATCAGAGCAAAGGGTGGCTATTTTGAAGAAACTAGAATATAAAACATGTTTTCAGTTATTTCACCTTTTTTTGTTCAGTACATAACTCCACATGTGTTCATTCAGAGTTTTGATGCCTTCAGTGAGAATCTACAATGTAAATAGTCCTGAAAATAAAGAAAACGCATTGAATGAGAAGGTGTGTCCAAACTTTTGGCCTGTACTGTACATACACAGCAGTGTTCAGCCCTATGGATGGATTTTTCTAATTTCTAATAAATGTTTTCTGTCAATAGAAGAATTCCACCCACAAGTGTGCGGGTCAGTTATGCACAGGGAATTGTTACCCGGTTTCCATATCTTCAAGATCCATTTTCCAAAAATGGATATGTAAGTGTTTGTGTCCCTTTACATTTACAAAGTGTGTCGGTATATCATTTATCATATCATATTTATGTTAAAATATATTTTTTTGATTGCTTTTTATGTGTCTTTGTGTGTACATATGTGTGTGCATGCATGCAGGAACATTACTACGATCCGGAGGCAAATACCGGTTATCTTGCTTGGAGACTTAAGACAGTACAACGAAACACTTGCGATGGACCACGCGGGTGTTCCAGGCCGATTGTCAAGGACAGTCCAATGAGAAAACGGGAATCTCTGTTAACTGGTGACCAGCTGTTTGGTGACGAGTGCAGAGAGGCACTCTCTTTAATCAGACACTCAACAGATAAAGTGGTGGTTAAAGAGAAAATGAGAGCAACCTTTGAATACAGGCAGAAGATGGTTCACGACAAGGATGCAACAGCTTCAGTGTTGGAGGTCTTCCCTCGTTTCCTTGACATACCTGGATTGGTAAGGATATGTACAGATCCCTTTAAAGTACTTTGAGTATTTTATACCTTAATCCTCGTAAGTGCAAAGCACTCATAAGAAACTTGTAAATGCACATTGTGTCTCTCTCAACAGATTGACCAGGACTTTTCCATAATGTTTGGGGATGAAGTATCTGGACGGTTCCTTGCAAGGTGGCCCTCATATTTCAAGCAGAAAGTCATCGCAGAATGCCAGAGTCTTCCTCAAAGTCCATATGTGGAGGAGCTGCTGGAACCTTTTAACCCTGAGGCAGAGAATGACTATGGTAAATATGTAGTACTGTATGCGAAATACCCCCAGCTACCTAGTTTATTAAGTCTTACATGCAACAGTAAACTAAAACTAAATAATCTGTCTAAATAAACACATTCTATGCATGGTAATTTGAAGTTAAATTATAAACTAGTTTACAGACTGTAACTAAACGTTTAAGCTAAATGGCAACTGAAGTCATTAATAACTTTTTTCTGTCTAAAATAATCTCATTTGTGTTCAAGGCTGGGATAGTGATATGTCGGCTCTCCTGTTGCTGTTGCATCTCCTGCCCCCTACATCAAGAGGCCACAAAAAAACAGCAAAGATAAGCTCAGCACAGGCAGCTAATCATCTTGTGAGATATCTTAAGGTATGTACTATTAGCTTTTCATACCACCAAAATCCTACGTTTTGTTTTCTGCAATTGTAAGAAGTGTTTGTTACAGGTTGATAGTGGACAGCAACAATTAATTTGATCTGGTATGTTATATTCATTATGTTTCTGTAAATCTGGTTCAAACTGCAGCAAGGAGCCAGCCTCACTACGTTCCTGGACAAAGTTGATGCAAGACAGCCCTTCCTTCTCTGCATCGGTGAGCAAAAGAAGAAGATCGAAAAGTTCTTCATCATTGTGGACCAGAAAGCAATCCCGTGCGATGCTCAGACATCAGTTGCTGCTTTTGATGTTCTATTCAAAGCTCACTATGTCTTCAGCCTCTCTTATGATGAAGCTCTCTCCGGTTTCTACACTTTCATACAAACCACAGTTTACCACATTGATGTTGGGAACGCAAAAGAGAGCCCAAGAGTCAAGGAACTGAGAGCCCGAGTACTGCGTGATCGTTAAAATGCCACCAGAGTACAGAGGTCAGAACACAGTTAAGCAAACTGTCCAAGTGAGTTCACATGTTTTTTCTGCAAAACGCAATGTTAATAGTTAAAACAACTGTTATAATGTTTGATTTGTGCAACACAACACAAAACTAGTTTTCTTTGAATAATACTTAAAATGCCACTAGATTACGAAGGTGTTCAAAAACCTGTTTAACCATGTTCACATGTTTTGTATGTAAAAAGCACCACAAAAATTGTTCAGGTCTTTGTCAGCATTTGAAATTTCAGCACGGGTTATATCCGGCAAAAAAACTGCGTTTAAAATGTGGAGAGCAAGGTTGTCCTTCATCTTTTTGTACTTACAATGGCTTCAGAAAGCACCTTAACACTGCACATAGGCAACACCTTGATGAACAGGCCCTTACTAACCAGGAAGTTGCCACAGAATCACATTCTGAGGGGGATTTTTTAAGTGATCAGCCTACAACTTCTACATCCATGTTGCAGGTCCCCCCTCCTGTCACAAAAAACTTGCTTGATAGAATGTGTGGATCAATTGTTGCACACTTGCAAGCTTCTGGTATTTCTCAAAGTACTGTCCAAACAATAGTTTGTTCAATGGAGGAAGTTGTTAGTGATGTACAAAGTCAAGCACGAGAAGCAGTTCTCCAAACATTTTCTTCTGAAGCACAGCAGGCAGACATTTATAAAAAAAATAGTGCACAATTTAGATAAGTTAGATAACCCCTTTTCTGGATTTAATACAGAGAACAAGAGACAAAAATATTCTGATGAAAAATGGGAAATAGTTGAACCCAAAGAATTTGTCCTTGGTGTGAGACTGGATACACGGAGAGATAGAACTACAGGTGTCTTTAGTCAGATTCCTGTAACAGACAAGTACATGTATGTGCCCATATTAGGTACACTTAAATCCATTTTCAAAAATAGTGAGATAAGAGAGGCTTTTTTGCAAGAGAAACTGAGTAAAAAGGGAACACACAGAGATATCAGTGATGGGTTATATTTCCAAAATCATTCTCTGTTCTCACAACAGAAGCAGGCCCTCCAAATTTTGCTTTATTACCATGATTTTGAAACCGCCAACCCATTAGGTTCCAAGAAGGGTGTCCATAAACTTGGGTGTGTCTATTTTACTTTCAAAAACCTCCCACCAAAGTTAAACTCTGTGATAATGAATGTACACCTTGCAGCTCTTTTCTACACAGAAGATTTAAAAAAATATGGCTTTGGTGAAATATTAAAGCCTGTAATTGATGATTTGAAAATTTTAGAAACAAAAGGAATCCAACTTCCATTTATTGAAGAACCATTATTTGGCTCTGTAATACAAGTCACTGGTGATAATCTTGCTTTAAATAGCTTGCAAGGCTTTGTTGAATCTTTCAGTGCAACACATTGGTGTAGGTTTTGCCTAACTAATAAGCAAGACATTCAGTCTGTGTTTAACGAGAGTGACCCTGGGCTGATTCTGCGCTCAAGAGAGCTTCACATTGAACATTGTAACGCACTAAGTGAAGTTCCTGCTCTACCTTCTGTTTATGGTGTTAAAAAACCTTGTGTGCTGAATTCATTAGAATATTTTCATAGCTCTGATAATTTTTCAGTTGATATCATGCATGATTTGTTGGAAGGTGTTGTACAGTATGAACTGAAATAGTTTTTTCAGTACCTGATAAAAAATGGATACATCTCTTTGAACACGCTGTTGGACAGGATACATAGTTTTAATTATGGTTACATGGAACGTAAAAACAGACCAAGTGTTTTAAAAGTGGATGATAACAGCAAACAGTTAGGTTTAAAGGCCATTCAGTCATTGTGTGTTCTCCGTAATACCCCACTCATCTTTGGTGATGTGGTTGAAAGGGAAAATAATCACTGGAAGTTTGTTCTCCTTTTGTTACAAATTGTTAATATAGTGTTTTCCCCCATCATTACTGATGGCATGATTTGTTACCTAAAACATTTGATCCATGACCACCACACCATGTTCAAAACTTTGTATCCTGATAAAAAATTGATACCCAAGCACCACTTAATGATTCACTATCCAAGAAGTATTCAAAAAATTGGCCCTCTCATTCATATGTGGTGTATGAGATTCGAAGCTAAACATTATTTTTTTAAAAAGTCTGTTAAAAATTTTAAAAACCTTACAAAATCTCTGGTCAAGCATCACCAGCGTCAACTTGCATTTTGCTATGAAAATTATTATTTTAAAAGATTTGAGGTTGGTCCTATTAAAATCAAAACCATAGATGACCTGGAAGGTGGAGAATTACTGTGTCAGATTTTACATTTAGATGCATGTGCAGATGTTTCAACTACAATTTGGGTCAGAAATGATGGCACTGAGTACCAGGTTAATCTGTTTATATGCACTGGAACATCCTATGATCTACCTGTGTTCAAGAAAATCTGCAATATCATAATACACGAACAGCGTGCTTTTATTTTAGGATGTACAGTTAAAACAATGTTCTTTGATGAACACTTTCATTCATATTGTATAGAGGAGAATATTGATGAACATGCTTTGATATGCATTGACCAGCTTACTTATTTTAGACCTTTTGATAAGCAATATTCTAATGAAAATGAGAGAGCATATATTATTCCATATTGTCATATGTTTTAGAAGATGTTTAAGATGCCTATGTGGTGCATATGTTTTAAAATTAAACAAAAATGTGTTCTTAAATGTGGTTTGATCTTTCAGTGTTCACAATGTTTTACTGACTAAATCCACTAGAGGGCAGTAAAGACCAGTGTTCATGTCAAAGTATTTTCACTGGGACTGTTTAGTTTGGGAAAAGCTGAAAACCAAACAACTGTTACGTCCTCAAAGTTCCCTTACTGTATCACTTTAGAGAACATGAAGTCCCTTGAACCAAACACAAATGTTTAACATCCTTTTCTGTTAATACTTCAATTCTACTTTAACCTCACTTTGTCAGTAAGACATACTGAATTTCAGTGATGCCAACCAAGACTTTTCTGCAACTGTATAACTTTAAATGTTTCAATCATCCAACTCCAACATCCTCCAACCCATGATTTCAAATCATCAACCTTTTTTTCCTTGTGATTTGCAGCTAAGGATCACCTGATGACTGATTTGACATCATGACAAATAACCAGGTTTAAATGAACAGTGTGTAACCATTTATTTCATATGACTGCAAAAGCAGAAGCATAATGCATGATCTGGTGCAGATTGGGGGGTGGGGGGAAACTGCATGCTGTCTCCTTTCCTTCTGTCTCTGGACTTCTCTTCCACGTTCTGTTGTAAAAATGACATCACACATAAATTCTCCCTTGGATCAGATCTTTCATGGGATGTCTTGATAATTAATTATTCAAGTCCTGATAAAAACTATAGAAATATACAGTATGCTTACCTTTTTTTAAATGTGGGTTTACATTGAATGCTTGTGCAGCAGTTCAGGGGGACATCTAAGACGGCTTGTCTTTGCTGAAAATGAATACAAACGGACAAGGCAGAACATCAGTTAACAACTTAGTCAATGGTTTAAAAAGCTCTCCAGTCTGCTTTCCCTCTGTCATGGACTCAGCTTCCTGAGCTTCCTTGCTTTTCTAAGTCATTTGAGACAGATGTGTGTGAACAACAATACGTTCAGAAAAAAGATGCAGTGTGTATCACTTTGACATTTTTACCTCTAAATACAAATATGTTTTCAGACAGAATCAAATGTAAAAGTATATACTCATCTTTTTTTAAATGTGGTTTACAATGAATGCTGGTGCAGCAGATCAGGGGGACGTCTAAGGCTGCTGGTCTTTACTGGATATAATGGACACAATGGAGACAAACAGACAAGGCAGGATAAAAGTCAACAACTTATTCCATACTGTTTAAATGTTACAACTGTTGATTGGTGATGAAATTACATCAAATCTAATAAAATAGATCATCAATTTTGAATAATGTTTATAGAATATCATTTGAACTTGTCCTGTAAAAATAATGTTTCACACCTAAATTTAACATTTTGAAACACTGATGAAGAACTGAATAAATCTATACTTATCTTTGTATTTAAAGAGAGTCACTGAGTATGATGTCCTGGTCCAAAGACTCTGGTCTCGTCTCGTCTTTGAACCAAGGTGTCCTCATGTCTTTTAGCGTCCTCTCTCTAAAAGACAAATGATAGACAAGGTATCTGACAGTCAACAAACAACTTCTTCTAGATTTGACAAACTGGAGAAAAAAAAAACTGGAAATCAATAAAAAAACATACTTTTTTAAATGAATGGAATCACAAAGTCTGCTGTTTCTTTTCTTGTTGATTGGACTCCTCTTATTTTTCTATGAGACAAATTGCACATGAGTCAGAACATGATGCCATATGTGCAGTAAATGTATATGTATGTTTATGTGTAGAGTTTATATATAGTGTATGTGTCCCTTCTTACCTGACTGGCTGCTCTAGTTTACTGGAAGAGGAGTGTAGGACAGGTTCACATCATCACCAGCTTCTTTCTTGTTGTTTCTGTATTCTTCTAGCAGCCTCATCGTCCTCATCCTCTTCCTCTCTTTGTTGGATGAGTATTGGAGTTGTCTCTTTGTTGTTTTGTAATATATCCTTTCATTCCTTTCTTGAGGTGAAATTTGAGGCTAAAGCTGCTTCTGATGAGTCCAGATTCATTCATAAAAAGTCACAATTCCCAAAGTTCCCTTGAAGTTGCCACCATGTTGGACACACAGGCCAGCTCCAAGAAATAAAGAAAGGTGCAAGACGCACCAAAAACACTGACCTGTGTCCCACCACCATGATGGAATAAACTATTTACATTATGTCACCCTCAGCAGGTGTACATGGGCCCAGGTAGAAGACCACTGGATGGGTGTTGGTCCTGCAAGACGCAAAGACCAGCCCTCAGGGGTCAGGATTCTCCACCTGGTTAACCTGCCAGATCCTGAATCCACAAAGGACACACCAAAAGCTCTTGTTCCTGTGTTTTCCTGCTTCTTCTTTAGACCTCTTTGTTTCATCCTCTTGTATTTTCTTTGCTGGATCTACAGTCCTCTTGGCTGTCTTGTTTTGTAATTTTTTTTAAATAGTTGCTGCATATATCCTTTTATTTCTGTCCTTAACTTTAGTCTGAATTTTGTGATGAGTCCAATTTCTTAAAAAAGAGTCACAGTCCTCAAAACCTCCCTCAAAGTTGCCACCATGTTGGACACACAGGCCAGCTCCAAGAAAGAAAGAAAGGTGCAAGACGCACCAAAAACACTGACCTGAGAACATCCACCATGATGGAATAAACTATATACATATGTACAATATGTAACCCACAGTCAGACATGTTCTTCTTGTGGGTACATGTGCCAAAGTAGAAGACCACTGGATTGGTGCTGGTCCTGCCAGACGCAAAGACCAGCCCCCAGTCTTCACAATAATCTTGATGGTGGACCTGCCAGATGCTGAATCAACATTGGATAGATCAGAGCTTCAGCACTTCATCACAGTCTCAAGTGTTTCTTTGGTGGAGACTGGCTCTCTTCCTCTGAATCCCTCTTCCTCTTCTTCTGTGTCTGTGGAGTGTACGCATACCTTGCAGACTTTCTGACAAACCCACAGAGGACTGACATGAGAAGGTGTCCATCCTGGCTGTAGGTGGTTACTCTCCAGCGGTTGGTCAGCTCAGTGCCATCAGCGTCGAACACAGTGGAGATGACTCTGCTGATAGTTCGGTCATCAATCTTCGTGAAAGTGACGCAGTTATCAGGGTCGGCCATCAGGGTCCCAAGGTCTGTCCTCTCAGGAAGAACTGGAGTCTGCATGTTCGGAGGGGGAGAGCCGGAGCCTGCAGGAGGCACCATCACACCATCTGGTCCATCCATTGGTCTGGTGTTCTCTCTCACGTCCAGCTCGCCAAAGGGTGTGGTCAACAAGTTAACACGAAGGGACACTTCGGCCTGAATCATAGGGAAGTCCTTTGAACCGGTGACCAGGTCGTGGTAAAGGCTCAACATGGAGTGACTCAAGACCTCAGTGTCTGAGCTGCACAGAGGCCGGTTCCTCAAGTTTGTAACAAGCATTTGAAGAACTGGTCCTGGCCTTGGGAGCTCCACTAAAAGAAAAGAAAAAGGAAAACATTTGTTACGTAACTTTGGACATGACTGGAGTCATTTAAGTCTGGATAAAAATGTCTAGATAGCTGTGAATACATGAGAGTGATGACAGTCAGTGCTGCACTTCAAATAATTCATCACCTGCCAAGATTTGAATTCTTAGATTGAGACATGTTAGATGAAGGACCTTGTTTTTAGAGTTCTTTACTTGTTTTTAATCTTTGGATGTATGGTTGAATCTTAAATTGATTATGAACATGTCTTTTTTGTCTCAGTTAGTCTGGGAATCTTAAATTGAGTGAATGACTGTTAAAATAAGCTACATTGGTTGTCTCACCTAAAGTCTCATCAAAATAAAACTTGTTTCAAGATTGAGTAACAACTTCAAGTTGATTTAAGAATAACACATGAGGCATCTCTTCAAGACACAGTTCAGCTTGTATCTTATTGATGCTCATAGTTCTGCTGTATGGTGATATATCTGTTTTAGTTTGGCTCTAAAGACTGTTGATTCAGTATCCATCAACCCTGAGCCACTATTAAAGTGTTCTTGATGTTATATGTTGTTAATCCTGACATGTATTAAATGTTGCCAGTAATCCAGTTTGCTGTTGTGGTTTCTGTAGAAACATTTCAGAGGTATATTCTAAGAATAAGAACTGGTTTAAAGATTTTAGTTTTAAGATGGGTTAGGGTTTATTTTAAGATGAGTCAGCTTATATCAAGAAACAGTGTAATCAGAGTTTTCTAATAGTGAGTCATTTTTTACTTAAATTGATGTTTTTCTTCCCCAGGCTTTAATTTGCTCAAATTAAGTATACAAAATAAATACATGAGATTTTCTTTGCTTATATTCAGTATATTTCACTTCTAACTGTGCTGTAGGAAGTTTGTTTTCAAGTAGTTTGAGCTAAAAATCATCATATTCTACTTATTTCAACCCTTTTAATATGTTTCAGAGCCTGCTTATTTCTAGATTTAACAATCTCATTTTAACATTTCTTATCAAGTAGAATTAACTCACTGCATGGACAGATCATTTCACTAGTTTTAAGAAATTTTCACCTTGAATTAAGTTTTTTTACCCTATATTTAAGCTACCCTTTTCGCAGTGTGTAAGTACATGTCTAAAATACAGATTTGCATAGCGCAACTTTAAATCCAACTTCATCATTCAACTGTAAACAAATCCTCCAAAAATGTTGGCTCTTGAACTAAAGTAAATAAATGAGTAAAGTCACTTTGATCTGGCTTTTAACTTTGAGTCATTTCCATTTAGCCCTGGACTGCATTATTACCACTATGACCATTGTTTTAGCATCATTTTACTTATTCTATTCTTTGTTATTATATCATATTTTATTTTCATATTATTTTAGTTTTCTGGTATTTTTCTGATTTTATTTTATTGATTTGATCATCATGATTTTATTTTTTTTAAATGACTGAAAATTCTTAATAAAAATGCTGTATTAATCCCCCTCCCAAAAAAGAAGAGGCTCAAGGAAAAAGGGTAACGTTAAAAATATAAATGTTTGCTTTTCATCTTTTCAACACAGTCACAAATCACACAGCTGTGACAACAAATCTCTTTAAAATGTCCATTAACTGAGAGAAAGATCAAAACAACAGCAATAGATCTATTCTGTTCTTTTCTGTCTCTGTTCTTTTGTGGAGCACTTTGGGCTGCATGCTTGAATGTATGAAAGGTGATATATAAATAAAAAGGAGTTCAGTTGAGTTGTATCATCATTTAGAACATAGTGGTGCAGCAGTAAGGGCCATGCCATGACACATGATTGAAATGACAATGATGTATATGTCCCTCTAGTTTGGCCTCATGACAGTAAGAGAGGCTGGAGTGAACATTAAAGTATCACTTACTGAAGTCAATAAGTTAGAACAATACTTTAATCCGTCAGAATGACACTTTCTGACTCTGTACAAAGTTTGATTGCTAAGTTTGAAGCTAATTATTGACACACTTTTAGCTAGGCTATATTTCACACAGTCCCAATGAAAGAACTTCTTCATATAAAACCATGTTCTGTAATGCTAGGTGTGTTATCTGACATGTTATTATGCTCACATGATTTCTATAAAGGAGAAGAAAGGAACAAGTATTTTGGAGGCTACTTTATTTTACCATAGCGTTCATCGAGCACGCGCACGATGCCGGTGCTCAGCAGGTACTTCTCACGAGGTAACCCGGCGGGGTGGGGCATGTTTACGACACTTCAACAGCTGTTTCCTGCAGATGTCCTCAGTTCAACTTTAACTCAGGGTTTTACTACTGAACGATTCAGTCCGTGTTTTAAAACGACCAACATTCAACTTTCCAACAACTCAGAAAGAGAAACTGTGTCCTTCAAAAAGATACGGCCCTTCTGTCACCATGACAACCAGTGGAACGTTAGTGGTGGGGTTACAGGAGGTCAACTAACAGTCAGGTGTAGATGTTAGCAAACTGCTATTATTTTATATATTCATTTAATTCAAGCAGTTATACTTTAGCCTATACTTACCTTCTCATAACACTATGTTGGGAACATTCTTCACATGTTTAACATAAACTAGATCAAAGTATGAGTTCAGTTCAGATTGCTTTATTGGCATGAACACTTCAGTAATTGACAAAGTAGTGTAAAAAACAAATACAATAATAACAATATTTTTTTCATAGATTACACTGAAAGTTAATTTTTTTAACAATTCAACATAATATATCTTGATATAAATAATTAATATAATACAGTGGATTTATATATCATTAATCAGTATGATATAGTGGGTCTTTGTATAAATAATTAATAATAATTAATACAATACAGTGGATTTATATATCATTGATCAATATGATACAGTGGATTTACTTATCATTAATCAGTATGAAACAGTGGATTTATATATCATTGATCAGTATGATACAGTGGTTTCTGCAGCTTTGTCTGGAGCTCTGAGGATGCTCACATTCCCCCTGCTTTGTAAACATTCAGACATTCTTCCTGTTTCATAAACAGATGCTGCATTTGAGATATTTGAATTAAACATGCAACGTTTCGATATCAAAATAACAGCAAAAACGATCCTGAACAGCTAACCATGAGTGCTTTGCTGAAGTGAAAACTTAACTTGACACACCGTGAACACCTTGTGTAACTTAGGTCATGTGTGATGCTAGGCTACGAGGCACAACACAATATCACAGGTTGTTAACGTGTCTGAAGTTAGGAGTATGGAGTAGGAGTATTAAAGCCATGGATGTGAAAAATGAATGAGAGGAGGAAGAGTTTCATACATGATGCACTTTGAGACAAAAGTCATATAAAGCAATTTCCAGGTCAAAATGCTCCACCACTCAATAGTAAACACAAGCTTCTCCTGCTTTTTGTCAGTTTACTTGAAAATAAAAAGCCAACACTTTGTCAAAACACCTGTTAGGCACTTAGAAAGACAACATGTCCTCTGCTCATCTGCAAAGTCTGCCACCAAACACTGTTAAGGTTTAAACTAGCAAAAAACGCAGCTCATACACAAACATGTTTCCCAAAAGCTTCCTTTGTGGCGTCTCACTTCTTGACTTTGTCTTAAAATTTAGCACATTTTAGTAAACTGAGCAGCCGGCTGAGATTAAGAAGCTTCTATTTGCTGAAGTGACTCACTGCAGGTAGATCCTGTGGTCTGTGTCAAATACTTTTTCACACAGGGTCAGGTGGGTTTGGATAACTTTTATCCCTAAATAAATAAAATCATCATTTAAAAACTGCATTTAATGTTTACTCTGGTTATCTCTGTCTAATATATATATTTTTTGATGATCTGAAAAATTTAAGAGAGAAAAAATTGCAAAAATATGATAAATCAGGAAGGGGGCAAATATTTTTTCACAGTACTAAGACCTTTCCTTTCCCCCTCAGATCTGTCCAAAGTCATCCATGCTTCTATTTTTTCTGGTCTTGATTATTGTAATGCACCTTTAACAGGTATCAGTCAGAGCTTCCTCCACTGACTCCAACTAGTTCAAAATGCAGCTGCTCGAATTTTAACAGACACATCAAAATACCAACACATCACTCCTGTCCTCGCCAGCTTACATTGTCTGCCAGTTTTTTATCGTGTCGATTTTAAGATCTTGTTGATTACTTTTAAAATTTTAAATGGACAGGCCCCAAACTGTTTAAGCAACCTTTTAACCCCCTATGTGCCTGAGCGGCCCTTCAGGTCTGTGGATGCAGCTCTGCTGGTTGTGCCAAGACCCCGCCTTAAAACAAAAGAGGACTGGGCTTTTTCAATCAGAGCTCCAAGTTGGTGGAACTCCCTGCAACTGACAATTAGACAGTCCACAACCTTGACTGCTTTTAAATCCTCACTGAAAACATTTTTATACAAGAAGGCATTTCTCACCCCTAATTCTTGAACTTGCTCTGCATTCAATGTCTTGTTTTGCTTCTGTCTTTTTTCTCCCCTGTTTGCACCGTTTTTTGTGCTTTGTAATTCTCTGTGTGAAGCACTTTGTAACCTTGTTAAGAAAAGTGCTATATACACTACCGTTCAAAAGTTTGGGGTCACCCAGACAATTTTGTGTTTTCCGTGAAAACTCACACTTTTATTTATCAAATGAGTTACAAAATGAATAGAAAATATAGTCAAGACATTGAGAATGTTAGAAATAATGATTTTTAGTTGAAATAATAATTTTGTCCTTCAAACTTTGCTTTCATCAAAGAATGCTCCCTTTGCAGCAATTACAGCATTGCAGACCTTTGGCATTCTAGCTGTTAAGTTGTTGAGGGAATCCAGAGAATACCAGCTGCCTGCTTCTTCACTAAATAGTTCTTGCATAATCTGGAAGTGTGCTTTGGGTCATTGTCCTGTTGTAGGAGGAAATTGGCTCCAATCAAGCACTGTCCACAGGTTGGACAGTGCTTATGGCATGGCGTTGCAAAATTGAGTGATAGCCTTCATTATTCAAAATCCCTTTTATTTTGTACAAATCTCCCACTTTACCTGCACCAAAGCAGCCCCAGACCATCACATTACCTCCACCATGCTTAACAGATGGCGTCAGACACTCTTCCAGCATCTTTTCACTTGTTCTGTATCTCACTAATCTTCTTCTGTGTGATCCAAACACCTGAAACTTTGATTCGTCCGTCCATAACACTTTTTTCCAATCTTCCTCTGTCCAATGTCTGTGTTCTTTTACCCATATTAATCTTTTCCTTTTATTGGCCAGTCTCAGATATGGCTTTTTCTTTGCCACTCTGCCTAGAAGGCCAGCATCCTGGAGTCGCCTCTTCACTGTAGACGTTGACACTGGCGTTTTGCGGGAACCAGTTAATGAAGCTGCCAGTTCAGGACCTGTGAGGTGTCTATTTCTCAAACTAGAGACTCTACTGTACTTGTCTTCTTGTTCAGTTGTGCACCGGGGCCTCCCACTTCTCTTTCTACTCTGGTTAGAGCCTGTTTGTGCTGTTCTCTGAAGGGAGTAGTACACATCGTTGTAGGAAATGTTCAGTTTCTTGGAAATTTCTCGCATGGAATATCCTTCATTTCTAAGAACAAGAATAGACTGTGGAGTTGCATATGAAAGTTCTCTTTTTCTGGCCATTCTGAGAGTATAATCAAACCCACAAATGTGATGCTCCAGATACTCAACTAGCTCAAAGAAAGGCCAGTTTTACAGCTTCTCTAACCAGCAAAACCGTTTTCAGCTGTGCTAACGTAACTGCACAAGGGTTTTCAAGATGTTTCTAATCATCCATTAGCTTTCTAACGTGATTAGCAAACACAATGTATCATTAGAACACTGGAGTGATGGTTGCTGGAAGTGAGCCTTAAGACACCTATGTAGATATTCCATTAAAAACAGACGTTTACAGCTAGAATAGTCATTTACCACATTAACAATGTATAGAGTGTATTTCTGATTAATTTAATGTTATCTTCATTGAAAAAAACAGTGTTTCTTTCAAAAATAAGGACATTTCTAAGTGACCCCAAACTTTTGAACGGTAGTGTAAATAAAGTTTATTGTATATTATATTACTGTATATCAATCAAGGGCACTTTGTTCTGTCATAGGCAAGTTATTGAATGACATTTTGAAATACTTTTTTATAACTGAAAACTTTGTCTTTGGTTTGATCTTTCAGTGTTCACAATGTTTTACTGACTAAATCCACTAGAGGGCAGTAAAGACCAGTGTTCATGTCAAAGTATTTTCACTGGGACTGTTTAGTTTGGGAAAAGCTGAAAACCAAACAACTGTTACGTCCTCAAAGTTCCCTTACTGTATCACTTTAGAGAACATGAAGTCCCTTGAACCAAACACAAATGTTTAACATCCTTTTCTGTTAATACTTCAATTCTAGTTTAACCTCACTTTGTCAGTAAGACGTACTGAATTTCAGTGATGCCAACCAAGATTTTTCTGCAACTGAAGGGAGTTGATATTTTGGTGTTAGGGCAATTTAAGGAAGTGCAGAGTTAATTTAACACTGATGTAGTCAAATTCATGAAAGTGCATCTTCAGTGTAAAAAAAAGTTAGAGTCAAAATCGAGTGTTAACATGAAGTGTCAACAAATTAAATCTGTAAGTGTTAATGGCAGAATTTTTAACTCTATACTTTTCACTCTCAACTCTGAACCTGGATGTGACAGGATTTACCGTTCTCAGGTAAGAAAATACTTTCTGTAAAGGTTATTTTTTGATACAAATATTATTTCTTTAACGGTGCATGGTCTTTTACTTTCAATTATTAACCACTGTTGCACTGTTAGCTTCTGTTATGCTGTAATACTCAAACTAGCCAACCTAACCAAATATCTTTAGTAGCTAACTCGTTCATTTCAGCTCGCCTAAACTTGATTTGATAGCAAATACCATACCAATGACACAAGTTTTAGAGACAGCGGTGCCAAAAACTGTTGATTAAGTTAAGTATGTCGAGTTTAATGTTAGGCTAACTGAAGCAATGTGTCTAGTTGGGTTGTTTTAATTCACGAGCAGCCCAAATGCTATGCGAAAACGGGTGGCGGGATTATCCTCGGTTTGTAAAACTTGCATTTCTGTGAGTCAGTGAGCATTTGAAGTCTGCTACACTACTACTGACTTGCTATATCTTGACTTCTCCGACAACATGTTGACACCGCGGTTTTGCAGTAAGTTGCTTCTCTTAAGCAAATCGATGTACAGCACGATATCTTTTTATTTTAGCGGGAAAGACAAAATGATTTACAAGAAGTCAAATTGCAGACTGCAGAGCTAAGACAATATCAAATTGATTTATCAATCTCTCTTCAGTGTCTCAGTGGTTTCTTGTCGAACATCTGTGTGACTGCTTGCTTATTGCTCTCATAATGGAGCTACATGTCAGTGCTCTTTAAAGTTATTACTTTTTTATTTGTGTTTTATTTGCTGTGTAAATGTTTAATGTCTTTTAGTTGAAGGTTTTTTTTCTTTACATGAATGACATGCAGGGTTGTCGTTTTGTTTTATAAAGTGTGAAATCTTTGATTCTTAAGTGCTTAGTCATATAAAAGTGACTCAAACTTTTGTGTCTTAGGTCTTCTTATAACACGAAGGATGCAGTAATATCTCACTGGCATTTTGTATGGTAAGATACTAATGGAAAGTATGTGATATTGGCATACAACAACTGTTCTTTCATTCATTTTAATTATAGTAACATCCATTTTTCATGTACTTACAGGAATACAAAAAATGCTGGCAAAGGTGGAATACGGAGGAGTCCAAAAATACATCAAAGTTCCACAAAGTGATGGAAACTTTGATTTCCTCCAGTTTCTTCAAGAAGGTTGGTATCCACCTTACTTGAGAGAGCAGTCCCTCACTCACAATCTCTACTGTTGCTTAATGATACCTCATCCTTGGAACTAACCATTAATGAAAAACGACTCTTGTTCGCTGGTCTCACAGCTGCTAAAAAAATAGTGGCTTGCCACTGGAAACACCCGCATACACTTTCAGTGAGGGAATGGCTCTCCACTTACAGATATATTGCACTGCTGGAACTATCCACAGCTAGATCACATTATACTAAAACACAAAATGTTACTTGTTGGCTGAAGCTACTACAAAATATCTCTGGCTTACTATAGCTACTAGTGATTAGGTGCCCCTATATCATATGTTTATCTTGGTGTATGTACATATGCATGCATGCATGTTTCCTTCTTCATAAATGTATATGTACTATGTATGTAAGTATATGTGTATGTCTGTATATGTGCATATGGGTGTGTGTATATATGCATATATATGTGTGTGTGGGTATGCACCAAGCGGCAAACTCCGGTCTCAAACGATGAAGCCAATGCGGAAGTGATATAAACTGCAATACATCGAAAATCCGCTTGAGGCTGGCTGCAGAAACACCGGAAACCACATAGATATGAATGGGAAAAAGACGATCTTTGCAGCATTAATAAACATGTTTACAGCCTGGTTCAAAAAACGGCTTGGCCCTACAACGCTAATCTCTCTAATGGCACACTGTACGGGGGGTGAATTTTTTTGTAACGTGACGGTTAAGAAGATATTAAGATTATGAGTTTTGCCCAAATAAGGACATGACTGACGTGACTCCAGGTCGGGAACACACAGCCATTGGCTAAGAGACTCACACTACGTCACACTCTGCCTAGTTGAGTTCCGCATTACCAATATGGCTGCTGCCGTCGATTTGCTTCAAAACAGCTCTCAGGAACAGATGGGTGACGTCACGGATACTACGTCCATATTTTTTACAGTCTATGGTATGCACACATATGTGTGATTGTTTAAGTCTATGTACAGACTGTTAATGGGATACCAAGATGGGGGAGGGATTGGAATTTTATTTATATATTTACTTTTCTTAGTTTACTATCAATGTCGTCATGATTAATAATTGATTATTGTTGTTACTATTATAATTATACTTTTACCAATACATTTTTTTTATTTATTTATTTTTAAATGTATTATTATTATTATATTACTATTTTTTTTTTTTTTTTTTTGCAATGTCAAAGCCACTGTAACACAAAATAAACAATAAACAATTGATCACAAAAAAAAAAAGAAGGTTGGTATCTACATTCTAAACTACAATAGTTAACACTCAGCTTACAGATCTCAATGACATGGTTGATCTTGTAGCTTAATGTCATTTCTTTTTGATTTCTTACAGTAACAAACAAATTCAGTCTGCAGGCTCATCTTCTAACTGAAGGTGAGCTTAGACTGAATGATGAATCTGGTACTGAGATCGACGCAGATGTGTTTGATGAGCTCTTAAAGTCAGGGGTCCGAAAGTTTAAGGTTGGATACCGTCAGTATGTAGCTACAGGTAAGGCTTATTAAAAAATGTATTCAGAATAATTGACTCAGTCATTGATATGAATGCATTGATATTCCTGTTGATATGTAAGAAACACTTTCTCATTCTAACTAATTTTTAGGAAAATAGTTGTGAAGATGCATTTTCCATAATGTTTACAACTGAAGGTTAGATGTTGTTTTTTTTTGTTTTATGTGGTCTCATACAGGATCATCAACTCAACAGTGTTTTAAAACAGCATTGACTATGATTTGATCTGTCATTACATCATTGTTTTTAAGACCCCATAGAGTAAATAAAAGTATTTCTTTTTTTTAGATCTAGAAATCAATGTGGTCGCAGATGAATCACTGTCATCAGTATTGCCGGAGCCATCAGCATCATTGGCTTCATCCGCAGACCTTTCAGCATCACCAGCTTCTTCCCTTTCATCGGATTCAACTATTATTCTTCCATCTACAAAGAACAGGAGAAGGGGCCTGAGAGAGCTGGATTGTGAGGAAGCAAGACAGGTAAACCTTGAAACCATCAATATATTATATACAATATATAAAACTGTTGCTATTAGATCACCACTACTTGAACTACTATTCAACAAAACACAACAAAGTCAATATAAACAAAATTTATCAAGGCTGATTTTGAAAATGTTTTGTTTGCAGAAAGTTGATACTGTTCTGAGGTCAAATCCAAAGGGTGAAGAAATCTTCCAAGAGTATGACAAAACTAAAACGCTGTCAGATGCAACACGCAGACAGATGGTCAACATTCTGGTTGCAGAAATGACTGATTCATATGGGTAAAAATCTATCAAATGAACCAGAAGCTTCACATACACATACAATCAGACATACAGTACAGGCCAAAAGTTTGGACACGCCTTCTCATTCAATGCGTTTTCTTTATTTTCATGACTATTTCCATTGTAGATTCTCACTGAAGGCATCAAAACTATGAATGAACACATGTGGAGTTATGTACTTAACAAAAAAAGGTGAAATAACTGAAAACATGTTTTATATTCTAGTTTCTTCAAAATAGCCACCCTTTGCTCTGATTACTGCTTTGCACACTCTTGGCATTCTCTCGATGAGCTTCAAGAGGTAGTCACCTGAAATGGTTTTCCAACAGTCTTGAAGGAGTTCCCAGAGGTGTTTAGCACTTGTTGGCCCCTTTGCCTTCACTCTGCGGTCCAGCTCACCCCAAACCATCTCGATTGGGTTCAGGTCCGGTGACTGTGGAGGCCAGGTCATCTGCCGCAGCACTCCATCACTCTCCTTCTTGGTCAAATAGCCCTCACACAGCCTGGAGGTGTGTTTGGGGTCATTGTCCTGTTGAAAAATAAATGATCGTCCAACTAAACGCAAACCTGATGGGATGGCATGTCGCTGCAGGATGCTGTGGTAGCCATGCTGGTTCAGTGTGCCTTCAATTTTGAATAAATCCCTAACAGTGTCACCAGCAAAACCCCCCCACACCATCACACCTCCTCCTCCATGCTTCACAGTGGGAACCAGGCATGTGGAATCCATCCGTTCACCTTTTCTGCGTCTCACAAAGACAAGGCGGTTGGAACCAAAGATCTCAAATTTGGACTCATCAGACCAAAGCACAGATTTCCACTGGTCTAATGTCCATTCCTTGTGTTTCTTGGCCCAAACAAATCTCTTCTGCCTGTTGCCTCTCCTTAGCAGTGATTTCCTAGCAGCTATTTGACCATGAAGGCCTGATTCGCGCAGCCTCCTCTTAACAGTTGTTCTAGAGACGGGTCTGCTGCTAGAACTCTGTGTGGCATTCATCTGGTCTCTGATCTGAGCTGCTGTTAACTTGCGATTTCTGAGGCTGGTGACTCGGATGAACTTATCCTCAGAAGCAGAGGTGACTCTTGGTCTTCCTTTCCTGGGTCGGTCCTCATGTGTGCCAGTTTCGTTGTAGCGCTTGATGGTTTTTGCGACTCCACTTGGGGACACATTTAAAGTTTTTGCAATTTTCCGGACTGACTGACCTTCATTTCTTAAAGTAATGATGGCCACTGGTTTTTCTTTAGTTAGCTGATTGGTTCTTGCCATAATATGAATTTTAACAGTTGTCCAATAGGGCTGTCGGCTGTGTATTAACCTGACTTCTGCACAACACAACTGATGGTCCCAACCCCATTCATAAAGCAAGAAATTCCACTAATCAACCCTGATAAGGCACACCTGTGAAGTGGAAACCATTTCAGGTGACTACCTCTTGAAGCTCATCGAGAGAATCAAGAGTGTGCAAAGCAGTAATCAGAGCAAAGGGTGGCTATTTTGAAGAAACTAGAATATAAAACATGTTTTCAGTTATTTCACCTTTTTTTGTTAAGTACATAACTCCACATGTGTTCATTTATAGTTTTGATGCCTTCAGTGAGAATCTACAATGTAAATAGTCCTGAAAATAAAGAAAACGCATTGAATGAGAAGGTGTGTCCAAACTTTTGGCCTGTACTGTACATACACAGCAGTGTTCAGCCCTATGGATGGATTTTTCTAATTTCTAATAAATGTTTTCTGTCAATAGAAGAATTCCACCCACAAGTGCGCGGGTCAGTTATGCACAGGGAATTGTTACCCGGTTTCCATATCTTCAAGATCCATTTTCCAAAAATGGATATGTAAGTGTTTGTGTCCCTTTACATTTACAAAGTGTGTCGGTATATCATTTATCATATCATATTTATGTTAAAATATATTTTTTTGATTGCTTTTTATGTGTCTTTGTGTGTACATGTGTGTGTGCATGCATGCAGGAACATTACTACGATCCGGAGGCAAATACCGGTTATCTTGCTTGGAGACTTAAGACAGTACAACGAAACACTTGCGATGGACCACGCGGGTGTTCCAGGCCGATTGTCAAGGACAGTCCAATGAGAAAACGGGAATCTCTGTTAACTGGTGACCAGCTGTTTGGTGACGAGTGCAGAGAGGCTATCTCTTTAATCAGACACTCAACAGATAAAGTGGTGGTTAAAGAGAAAATGAGAGCAACCTTTGAATACAGACAGAAGATGGTTCACGACAAGGATGCAACAGCTTCAGTGTTGGAGGTCTTCCCTCGTTTCCTTGACATACCTGGATTGGTAAGGATATGTACAGATCCCTTTAAAGTACTTTGAGTGTTTTATACCTTAATCCTCGTAAGTGCAAAGCACTCATAAGAAACTTGTAAATGCACATTGTGTCTCTCTCAACAGATTGACCAGGACTTTTCCATAATGTTTGGGGATGAAGTATCTGGACGGTTCCTTGCAAGGTGGCCCTCATATTTCAAGCAGAAAGTCATCGCAGAATGCCAGAGTCTTCCTCAAAGTCCATATGTGGAGGAGCTGCTGGAACCTTTTAACCCTGAGGCAGAGAATGACTATGGTAAATATGTAGTACTGTATGCGAAATACCCCCAGCTGCCTAGTTTATTAAGTCTTACATGCAACAGTAAACTAAAACTAAATAATCTGTCTAAATAAACACATTCTATGCATGGTAATTTGAAGTTAAATTATAAACTATTTTACAGACTGTAACTAAACGTTTAAGCTAAATGGCAACTGAAGTAATTAATAACTTTTTTCTGTCTAAAATAATCTCATTTGTGTTCAAGGCTGGGACAGTGATATGTCGGCTCTCCTGTTGCTGTTGCATCTCCTGCCCCCTACATCAAGAGGCCACAAAAAAACAGCAAAGATAAGCTCAGCACAGGCAGCTAATCATCTTGTGAGATATCTTAAGGTATGTACTATTAGCTTTTCATACCACCAAAATCCTACGTTTTGTTTTCTGCAATTGTAAGAAGTGTTTGTTACAGGTTGATAGTGGACAGCAACAATTCATTTGATCTGGTATGTTATATTCATTATGTTTCTGTAAATCTGGTTCAAACTGCAGCAAGGAGCCAGCCTCACTACGTTCCTGGACAAAGTTGATGCAAGACAGCCCTTCCTTCTCTGCATCGGTGAGCAAAAGAAGAAGATCGAAAAGTTCTTCATCATTGTGGACCAGAAAGCAATCCCGTGCGATGCTCAGGCATCAGTTGCTGCTTTTGATGTTCTATTCAAAGCTCACTATGTCTTCAGCCTCTCTTATGATGAAGCTCTCTCCGGTTTCTACACTTTCATACAAACCACAGTTTACCACATTGATGTTGGGAACGCAAAAGAGAGCCCAAGAGTCAAGGAACTGAGAGCCCGAGTACTGCGTGATCGTTAAAATGCCACCAGAGTACAGAGGTCAGAACACAGTTAAGCAAACTGTCCAAGTGAGTTCACATGTTTTTTCTGCAAAACGCAATGTTAATAGTTAAAATAACTGTTCTAATGTTTGATTTGTGCAACACCACACAAAACTAGTTTTCTTTGAATAATACTTAAAATGCCACTAGATTACGAAGGTGTTCAAAAACCTGTTTAACCATGTTCACATGTTTTGTATGTAAAAAGCGCCACAAAAATTGTTCAGGTCTTTGTCAGCATTTGAAATTTCAGCACGGGTTATATCCGGCAAAAAATCTGCATTTAAAATGTGGAGAGCAAGGCTGTCCTTCATCTTTTTGTACTTGCAGTCATGGCCAAAAGTTTTGAGAATGACACAAATATTACATTTTCACAAAGTCTGCTGCTTCAGGGTTTTTAGGTGTTTTTGTCAGATGTTTCTATGGTATAATGAAATGCAATTAGAAGCATTTCATAAGTATCAAAAGCTTTTATTGAGAATTACACAGAATTCATGCAATAAGTCAATATTTGCAGTGTTGACCCTTCTTTTTCAAGACCTCTGCAATTCTCCCTGGCATGCTGTCAATCAACTTCTGGACCAAATCCTGACTGATGGCAGTCCATTCTTGCATAATCAATGCTTGGAGTTTGTCAGAATTTGTGGGTTTTTGATTGTCCACCCGCCTCTTGAGGATTGACCACAAGTTCTCAATGGGATTAAGATCTGGGGAGTTTCCTGACCAAGGGCCCAAAATCTTAATGTTTTGTTCCCTGAGCCATTTTGTTCTGACTTTTGCTTTATGGCAAGGTGCTCCATCATGCTGGAAAAGGCATTCTTCATCACCAAACTGCCCTTGGATGGTTGGGAGAAGTTGCTCTGGGAGGACGTTCTGGTACCATTCTTTATTCATGGCTGTGTTTTTAGGCAAGATTGTGAGAGAGCCCACTCCCTTGACCGAAAAGCAACCCCACACATGAATGGTCTCAGGATGCTTCACTATTGGCAAGAGACGGGACTGATGGTAGCGCTCACCTCGTCTTCTCCGAACAAGCCTTCCTCCAGATGCCCCAAACAATCGGAAAGGGGATTCATCAGAGAAAATGACTTTACCCCAGTCCTCAGCAGTCCAGTCCCTGTACCTTCTGCAGAATATCAGTCTGTCCCTGATGTTTTTACTGGAGAGAAGTGGCTTCTTTGCTGCCCTCCTTGACACCAGGCCTTCCTCCAAAAGTCTTCGCCTCACTGTGCGTGCAGATGCACTCACACCTGCCTGCTGCCATTCCTGAGCAAGCTCTGCACTGGTGGTGGCCCGATCCCGCAGCTGTAACACCTTCAGGAGACGGTCCTGGCACTTGCTGGACTTTCTTGGGCGCCCTGGAGCCTGTTTGGCAACAATTGAACCTCTCTCCTTGAAGTTCTTGATAATTGGATAGACGGTTGACTGAGGTGCAATCTTACTCGCTGCTATAGACTTCCCTGTTAGGCCCTTTTTGTGCAATGCAATGATGGTCATTGAAATTATGTTAGCTGGTCCTTTTGTGGCAGGGCTGAAATGCAGTGGAAATGTGTTTTTGGTGATAAAGTTCATTTTCAAGGCAAAGAGGGACTTTGCAATTAATTGCAGTTGAGCTGATCACTCCTCATAACATTCTGGAGTATATGCAAATTGCCATTATAAAAACTGAAACAGCAGACTTTGTGAAAATTGATAGTTGTGTCATTCTCAAAACTTTTGGCCATGGCTGTACAACTTCTACATCCATGTTGCAGGTCCCCCCTCCTGTCACAAAAAACTGGCTTGATAGAATGTGTGGATCAATTGTTGCACACTTGCAAGCTTCTGGTATTTCTCAAAGTACTGTCCAAACAATAGTTTGTTCAATGGAGGAAGTTGTTAGTGATGTACAAAGTCAAGCACGAGAAGCAGTTCTCCAAACATTTTCTTCTGAAGCACAGCAGGCAGACATTTATAAAAAAATAGTGCACAATTTAGATAAGTTAGATAACCCCTTTTCTGGATTTAATACAGAGAACAAGAGACAAAAATATTCTGATGAAAAATGGGAAATAGTTGAACCCAAAGAATTTGTCCTTGGTGTGAGACTGGATACACGGAGAGATAGAACTACAGGTGTCTTTAGTCAGATTCCTGTAACAGACAAGTACATGTATGTGCCCATATTAGGTACACTTAAATCCATTTTCAAAAATAGTGAGATAAGAGAGGCTTTTTTGCAAGAGAAACTGAGTAAAAAGGGATCATACAGAGATATCAATGATGGGTTATATTTCCAAAATCATTCTCTGTTCTCACAACAGAAGCAGGCCCTCCAAATTTTGCTTTATTACCATGATTTTGAAACCGCCAACCCATTAGGTTCCAAGAAGGGTGTCCATAAACTTGGGTGTGTCTATTTTACTTTCAAAAACCTCCCACCAAAGTTAAACTCTGTGATAATGAATGTACACCTTGCAGCTCTTTTCTACACAGAAGATTTAAAAAAATATGGCTTTGGTGAAATATTAAAGCCTGTAATTGATGATTTGAAAATTTTAGAAACAAAAGGAATCCAACTTCCATTTATTGAAGAACCATTATTTGGCTCTGTAATACAAGTCACTGGTGATAATCTTGCTTTAAATAGCTTGCAAGGCTTTGTTGAATCTTTCAGTGCAACACATTGGTGTAGGTTTTGCCTAACTAATAAGCAAGACATTCAGTCTGTGTTTAAAGGTGACATATCATGCAAAATGGACTTTTTAATGGTTCTCTACCTGAAATATGTGTCCCTGGCATGTCTACAAACCCCCCGAGAATGAAAAAAATCCATTCTGCCCCTGTTCTGATTTCTCCACCTTTCTGTAAATGTGTGTGAAACGAGCCGTTTCAGACTTCAGTGTTTTTGTTACGTAACAACAATATCCGGTCTGTCACGGAGTCAGAGCTCGGAGCTTGTTCAGCCCATAGACTGTATAAAATAATACTGAATCCCTCCTCCGTTTTTCATTACCTGCACAAATGTGTGCTAACAAGGAGCTTAGGAGGGAGGCATACTAGTTGTAGGCTGTCTTAATAAACACAAAGGTCGGTTTTACTCCCCACGTCTGCAGATTTGAAGATCTAGTGGATGATTTTTATTTCCCATGGATAAGTGCTAGCACTAATTAGCATAGCTACATAGCTACATGTTCATAGCTGTAGCTGTAGCTGTAGCTGTAGCTGTAGCTGTAGCTGTAGCTGTAGCTGTAGCTGTGTACCAAGACACACGTCTACATACTGATAAATAAAACAACAAGAAACACTAAATCTGTGACCAATCCCTCAGAAAGGTCCTGCTACAGGCGCCTCTCCGTCAGGATCAGATTCAGAGGGTTGAAGTAACGTGATCTCTGAGCAGCCGTGTATATTCAGCCAACATGTAAACATTAGATCAACGTGCTGGAGAGCCGAGGCACATCCACTTCCGGAGGGGGCGTGGTCAGATGGAAAACAGAGTGTTCTGATGAGGAATGAAGAAGAGGGTTTTTCGGGCATGCCAAAATCTGATTTCAAAGTGTTTTTTTGAGCATAAACTTTAAAGACATGTTTTGGGGACCTCTTAGACCAACATATATTGATGAAAAAAGCGTGATATGTCCCCTTTAACGAGAGTGACCCTGGGCTGATTCTGCGCTCAAGAGAGCTTCACATTGAACATTGTAACGCACTAAGTGAAGTTCCTGCTCTACCTTCTGTTTATGGTGTTAAAAAACCTTGTGTGCTGAATTCATTAGAATATTTTCATAGCTCTGATCATTTTTCAGTTGATATCATGCATGATTTGTTAGAAGGTGTTGTACAGTATGAACTGAAATAGTTTTTTCAGTACCTGATAAAAAATGGATACATCTCTTTGAACACGCTGTTGGACAGGATACATAGTTTTAATTATGGTTACATGGAACGTAAAAACAGACCAAGTGTTTTAAAAGTGGATGATAACAGCAAACAGTTAGGTTTAAAGGCCATTCAGTCATTGTGTGTTCTCCGTAATACCCCACTCATCTTTGGTGATGTGGTTGAAAGGGAAAATAATCACTGGAAGTTTGTTCTCCTTTTGTTACAAATTGTTAATATAGTGTTTTCCCCCATCATTACTGATGGCATGATTTGTTACCTAAAACATTTGATCCATGACCACCACACCATGTTCAAAACTTTGTATCCTGATAAAAAATTGATACCCAAGCACCACTTAATGATTCACTATCCAAGATGTATTCAAAACATTGGCCCTCTCATTCATATGTGGTGTATGAGATTCGAAGCTAAACATAATTTTTTTAAAAAGTCTGTTAAAAATTTTAAAAACCTTACAAAATCTCTGGTCAAGCATCACCAGCGTCAACTTGCATTTTGCTATGAAAATTATTATTTTAAAAGATTTGAGGTTGGTCCTATTAAAATCAAAACCATAGATGACCTGGAAGGTGGAGAATTACTGTGTCAGATTTTACATTTAGATGCATGTGCAGATGTTTCAACTACAATTTGGGTCAGAAATGATGGCACTGAGTACCAGGTTAATCTGTTTATATGCACTGGAACATCCTATGATCTACCTGTGTTCAAGAAAATCTGCAATATCATAATACACGAACAACGTGCTTTTATTTTAGGATGTACAGTTAAAACAATGTTCTTTGATGAACACTTTCATTCATATTGTATAGAGGAGAATATAGATGAACATGCTTTGATATGCATTGACCAGCTTACTTATTTTAGACCTTTTGATAAGCAATATTCTAATGAAAATGAGAGAGCATATATTATTCCATATTGTCATATGTTTTAGAAGATGTTTAAGATGCCTATGTGGTGCATATGTTTTAAAATTAAACAAAAATGTGTTCTTACTCAACATGTTGTCTTTATTTTAACAATATTATCCAAGTAATTTTAGTAATTTTATTACAGCAATTTTGACACCTTACAGTGTTAATAAAGGGTAACTCTTAACTAGGGGTTAACACTTTAATAGTTAAAAAAAAATCCTCTGAGAGTGTTAATCTCTAACACTATATTGAAGTGTTGACCAAAAGTAACACTGGTTAGTGTTAAGAAGTGTTAAATTTTAACTCTAGAAAGAGTCAATAATTACACTTAATAAGTGTTAATGTACCAACTCTCCAAAAAGAGTTACATTAACACTCAGTGGTGTGGACCCTTATAGACACTTTAACTCCAACATCCTCCAACCCATGATTTCAAATCATCAACCTTTTTTTCTTGTGATTTGCAGCTAAGGATCACCTGATGACTGATTTGACATCATGACAAATAACCAGGTTTAAATGAACAGTGTGTAACCATTTATGTGTGAAATGTGTTCTTAAATGTGGTTTGATCTTTCAGTGTTCACAATGTTTTAGTGACTAAATCCACTAGAGGGCAGTAAAGACCAGTGTTCATGTCAAAGTATTTTCACTGGGACTGTTTAGTTTATGAAAAGCTGAAAACCAAACAACTGTTACGTCCTCAAAGTTCCCTTACTGTATCACTTTAGAGAACATGAAGTCCCTTGAACCAAACACAAATGTTTAACATCCTTTTCTGTTAATACTTCAATTCTACTTTAACCTCACTTTGTCAGTAAGACGGACTGAATTTCAGTGATGCCAACCAAGACTTTTCTGCAACTGTATAACTTTAAATGTTTCAATCATCCAACTCCAACATCCTCCAACCCATGATTTCAAATCATCAACCTTTTTTTCCTTGTGATTTGCAGCTAAGGATCACCTGATGACTGATTTGACATCATGACAAATAACCAGGTTTAAATGAACAGTGTGTAACCATTTATTTCATATGACTGCAAAAGCAGAAGCATAATGCATGATCTGGTGCAGATTGGGGGGTGGGGGGAACTGCATGCTGTCTCCTTTCCTTCTGTCTCTGGACTTCTCTTCCACGTTCTGTTGTAAAAATGACATCACACATAAATTCTCCCTTGGATCAGATCTTTCATGGGATTTCTTGATAATTAATTATTCAAGTCCTGATAAAAACTCTAGAAATATACAGTATGCTTACCTTTTATAAATGTGGGTTTACATTGAATGCTTGTGCAGCAGTTCAGGGGGACATCTAAGACGGCTTGTCTTTGCTGAAAATGAATACAAACGGACAAGGCAGAACATCAGTTAACAACTTAGTCAATGGTTTAAAAAGCTCTCCAGTCTGCTTTCCCTCTGTCATGGACTCAGCTTCCTGAGCTTCCTTGCTTTTCTAAGACATATGAGACAGATGTGTGTGAACAACAATACGTTCAGAAAAAAGGTGCAGTGTGTATCACTTTTGACATTTTTACCTCTAAATACAAATATGTTTTAAGACAGAATCAGATGTAAAAGTATATACTCATCTTTTTTTTAAATGTGGTTTACAATGAATGCTGGTGCAGCAGATCAGGGGGACGTCTAAGGCTGCTGGTCTTTACTGGATATAATGGACACAATGGAGACAAACAGACAAGGCAGGATAAAAGTCAACAACTTATTCCATACAGTTTGAATGTTACAACTGTTGATTGGCGATGAAATTACATCAAATCTAATAAAATAGATCATCATTTTTAAATAATGTTTATAGAATATCATTTTAACTTGTCCTGTAAAAATAATGTTTCACACCTAAATTTAACATTTTGAAACACTGATGAAGAACTGAATAAATCTATACTCATCTTTGTATTTAAAGAGAGTCACTGAGTATGATGTCCTGGTCCAAAGACTCTGGTCTCGTCTTGTCTTTGAACCAAGGTGTCCTCAGGTCTTTTAGCGTCCTCTCTCTAAAAGACAAATGATAGACAAGGTATCTGACAGTCAACAAACAACTTCTTCTAGATTTGACAAACTGGAGAAAAAAAACTGGAAATCAATAAAAAAACATACTTTTTTAAATGAATGGAATCACAAAGTCTGCTGTTTCTTTTCTTGTTGATTGAACTCCTCTTATTTTTCTATGAGACAAATTGCACATGAGTCAGAACATGATGCCATATGTGCAGTAAATGTATATGTATGTTTATGTGTAGAGTTTATATATAGTGTATGTGTCCCTTCTTACCTGACTGGCTGCTCTAGTTTACTGGAAGAGGAGTGTAGGAGAGGTCAACATCATCACCAGCTTCTTTCTTGTTGTTTCTGTATTCTTCTAGCAGCCTCATCGTCCTCATCCTCTTCCTCTCTTTGTTGGATGAGTATTGTAGTTGTCTCTTTGTTGTTTTGTAATATATCCTTTCATTCTTTTCTTGAGGTGAAATTTGAGGCTAAAGCTGCTTCTGATGAGTCCAGATTCATTCACAAAAAGTCACAATTCCCAAAGTTCCCTTGAAGTTGCCACCATGTTGGACACACAGGCCAGCTCCAAGAAATAATGAAAGGTGCAAGACGCACCAAAAACACTGACCTGTGTCCCACCACCATGATGGAATACACTATTTACATTATGTCACCCTCAGCAGGTGTACATGGGCCCAGGTAGAAGACCACTGGATGGGTGTTGGTCCTGCAAGACGCAAAGACCAGCCCTCAGGGGTCAGGATACTCCACCTGGTTAACCTGCCAGATGCTGAATCTACAAAGGACACACCAAAAGCTCTTGTTCCTGTGTTTTCCTGCTTCTTCTTTAGACCTCTTTGTTTCATCCTCTTGTATTTTCTTTGCTGGATCTACAGTCCTCTTGGCTGTCTTGTTTTGTAATTTTTTTTAAATAGTTGCTGCATATATCCTTTTATTTCTGTCCTTAACTTTAGTCTGAATTTTGTGATGAGTCCAATTTCTTAAAAAAGAGTCACAGTCCTCAAAACCTCCCTCAAAGTTGCCACCATGTTGGACACACAGGCCAGCTCCAAGAAAGAAAGAAAGGTGCAAGACGCACCAAAAACACTGACCTGAGTACATCCACCATGATGGAATAAACTATATACATATGTACAATATGTAACCCACAGTCAGACATGTTCTTCTTGTGGGTACATGTGCCAAAGTAGAAGACCACTGGATTGGTGCTGGTCCTGCCAGACGCAAAGACCAGCCCCCAGTCTTCACAGTAATCTTGATGGTGGACCTGCCAGATGCTGAATCAACATTGGATAGATCAGAGCTTCAGCACTTCATCACAGTCTCAAGTGTTTCTTTGGTGGAGACTGGCTCTCTTCCTCTGAATCCCTCTTCCTCTTCTTCCGTGTCTGTGGAGTGTACGCATACCTTGCAGACTTTCTGACAAACCCACAGAGGACTGACATGAGAAGGTGTCCATCCTGGCTGTAGGTGGTTACTCTCCAGCGGTTGGTCAGCTCAGTGCCATCAGCGTCGAACACAGTGGAGATGACTCTGCTGATAGTTCGGTCATCAATCTTCGTGAAAGTGACGCAGTTATCACGGTCGGCCATCAGGGTCCCAAGGTCTGTCCTCTCAGGAAGAACTGGAGTCTGCATGTTCGGAGGAGGAGAGCCGGAGCCTGCAGGAGGCACCATCACACCATCTGGTCCATCCATTGGTCTGGTGTTCTCTCTCACGTCCAGCTCGCCAAAGGGTGTGGTCAACAAGTTAACACGAAGGAACACTTCGGCCTGAATCATAGGGAAGTCCTTTGAACCGGTGACCAGGTCGTGGTAAAGGCTCAACATGGAGTGACTCAAGACCTCAGTGTCTGAGCTGCACAGAGGCCGGTTCCTCAAGTTTGTAACAAGCATTTGAAGAACTGGTCCTGGCCTTGGGAGCTCCACTAAAAGAAAAGAAAAAGGAAAACATTTGTTACGTAACTTTGGACATGACTGGAGTCATTTAAGTCTGGATAAAAATGTCTAGATAGCTGTGAATACATGAGAGTGATGACAGTCAGTGCTGCACTTCAAATAATTCATCACCTGCCAAGATTTGAATTCTTAGATTGAGACATGTTAGATGAAGGACCTTGTTTTTAGAGTTCTTTACTTGTTTTTAATCTTTGGATGTATGGTTGAATCTTAAATTGATTATGAACATGTCTTTTTGTCTCAGTTAGTCTGGGAATCTTAAATTGAGTGAATGACTGTTAAAATAAGCTACATTGGTTGTCTCACCTAAAGTCTCATCAAAATAAAACTTGTTCCAAGATTGAGTAACAACTTCAAGTTGATTTAAGAATAACACATGAGGCATCTCTTCAAGACACAGTTCAGCTTGTATCTTATTGATGCTCATAGTTCTGCTGTATGGTGATATATCTGTTTTAGTTTGGCTCTAAAGACTGTTGATTCAGTATCCATCAACCCTGAGCCACTATTAAAGTGTTCTTGATGTTATATGTTGTTAATCCTGACATGTATTAAATGTTGCCAGTAATCCAGTTTGCTGTTTTGGTTTCTGTAGAAACATTTCAGAGGTATATTCTAAGAATAAGACCTGGTTTAAAGATTTTAGTTTTAAAATGGGTTAGGGTTTATTTTAAGATGAGTCAGCTTATATCAAGAAACAGTGTAATCAGAGTTTTCTAATAGTGAGTCATTTTTTACTTAAATTGATGTTTTTCTTCCCCAGGCCTTAATTTGCTCAAATTAAGTATATTGAATAAATACATGAGATTTTCTTTGCTCATATTCAGTATATTTCACTTCTAACTGTGCTGTAGGAAGTTTGTTTTCAAGTAGTTTGAGCTAAAAATCATCATATTCTACTTATTTCAACCCTTTTAATATGTTTCAGAGCCTGCTTATTTCTAGATTTAACAATCTCATTTTAAGATTTCTTATCAAGTAGAATTAACTCACTGCATGGACAGATCATTTCACTAGTTTTAAGAAATTTTCACCTTGAATTAAGTTTTTTTACCCTATATTTAAGCTACCCTTTTTACAGTGTGTAAGTACATGTCTAAAATACAGATTTGCATAGCGCAACTTTAAATGCAACTTTATCATTCAACTGTAAACAAATCCTCCAAAAATGTTGGCTCTTGAACTAAAGTAAATAAATGAGTAAAGTCAGTTTGATCTGGCTTTTAACTTTGAGTCATTTCCATTTAGCCCTGGACTGCATTATTACCACTATGACCATTGTTTTAGCATCATTTTACTTATTCTATTCTTTGTTATTATATCATATTTTATTTTTATATTATTTTAGTTTTCTGGTATTTTTCTGATTTTATTTTATTGATTTGATCATCATGATTTAATTTTTTTGAAATAACTGAAAACTCTTAATAAAAATGCTGTATTAATCCCCCTCCAAAAAAAAGAAGAGGCTCAAGGAAAAAGGGTAACGTTAAAAATCTAAATGTTTGCTTTTCATCTTTTCAACACAGTCACAAATCACACAGCTGTGACAACAAATCTCTTTAAAATGTCCATTAACTGAGAGAAAGATCAAAACAACAGCAATAGATCTATTCTGTTCTTTTCTGTCTCTGTTCTTTTGTGGAGCACTTTGGGCTGCATGCTTGAATGTATGAAAGGTGATATATAAATAAAAATGAGTTGAGTTGAGTTGTATCATCATTTAGAACATAGTGGTGCAGCAGTAAGGGCCATGCCATGACACATGATTGAAATGACAATGATGTATATGTCCCTCTAGTTTGGCCTCATGACAGTAAGAGAGGCTGGAGTGAACATTAAAGTATCACTTACTGAAGTCAATAAGTTAGAACAATACTTGAATCCGTCAGAATGACACTTTCTGACTCTGTACAAAGTTTGATTGCTAAGTTTGAAGCTAATTATTGACACACTTTTAGCTAGGCTATATTTCACACAGTCCCAATGAAAGAACTTCTTCATATAAAACCATGTTCTGTAATGCTAGGTGTGTTATCTGACATGTTATTATGCTCACATGATTTCTATAAAGGAGAAGAAAGGAACAAGTATTTTGGAGGCTACTTTATTTTACCATAGCGTTCATCGAGCACGCGCACGATGCCGGTGCTCAGCAGGTACTTCTCACGAGGTAACCCGGCGGGGTGGGGCATGTTTACGACACTTCAACAGCTGTTTCCTGCAGATGTCCTCAGTTCAACTTTAACTCAGGGTTTTACTGCTGAACGATTCAGTCCGTGTTTTAAAACGACCAACATTCAACTTTCCAACAACTCAGAAAGAGAAACTGTGTCCTTCAAAAAGATACGGCCCTTACTGTCACCATGACAACCAGTGGAACGTTAGTGTTGGGGTTACAGGAGGTCAACTTACAGTCAGGTGTAGATGTTAGCAAACTGGTATTATTTTATATATTCATTTAATTCAAGCAGTTATACTTTAGCCCATACTTACCTTCTCATAACACTATGTTGGGAACATTGTTCACATGTTTAAGATAAACTAGATCAAAGTATGAGTTCAGTTCAGATTGCTTTATTGGCATGAACACTTCAGTTATTGATGAAGTAGTGTAAAAAAAACAAATACAATAATAACAATATTTTTTTTCATAGATTACACTGAAAGTTATTTTTTTTAACAATTCAACATAATATATCTTTATATAAATAATTAATATAATACAGTGGATTTATATATCATTAATCAGTATGATATAGTGGGTCTTTGTATAAATAATTAATAATAATTAATACAATACAGTGGATTTACTTATCATTAAACAGTATGATACAGTGGTTTCTGCAGCTTTGTCTGGAGCTCTGAGGATGCTCACATTCCCCCTGCTTTGCAAACATTCAGACATTCTTCCTGTTTCATAAACAGATGCTGCATTTGAGATATTTGAATTAAACATGCAACGTTTCGATATCAAAATAACAGCAAAAACGATCCTGAACAGCTAACCATGAGTGCTTTGCTGAAGTGAAAACTTAACTTGACACACCGTGAACACCTTGTGTAACTTAGGTCATGTGTGATGCTAGGCTACGAGGCACAACACAATATCACAGGTTGTTAACGTGTCTGAAGTTAGGAGTATGGAGTAGGAGTATTAAAGCCATGGATGAGAAAAATGAATGAGAGGAGGAAGAGTTTCATACATGATGCACTTTGAGACAAAAGTCGAATCACACTTCTGTATAAAGCAATTTACAGGTCAAAATGCTCCACCACTCAATAGTAAACACAAGCTTCTCCTGCTTTTTGTCAGTTTACTTGAGAATAAAAAGCCAACACTTTGTCAAAACACCTGTTAGGCACTTAGAAAGACAACATGTCCTCTGCTCATCTGCAAAGTCTGCCACCAAACACTGTTAAGATTTAAACTAGCAAAAAACGCTGCTCATACACAAACATGTTTCCCAAAAGCTTCCTTTGTGGCGTCTCACTTCTTGGCTTTGTCTTAAAATTTAGCACATTTTAGTAAACTGAGCAGCCGGCTGAAATTAAGAAGCTTCTATTTGCTGAGGTGAGTCACTGCAGGTAGATCCTGTGATCTGTGATCATTTATACTTCAACTGTATTATTTCTTACTCTCAGTGATGCCAACCAAGACTTTTCTGCAACTGTATAACTTTAAATGTTTCAATCATCCAATTCCAACATCCTCCAACTGATGATTTCAAATCATCAACCTTTTTTTCCTTGTGATTTGCAGCTAAGGATCACCTGATGACTGATTTGACATCATGACAAATAACCAGGTTTAAATGAACAGTGTGTAACCATTTATTTCATATGACTGCAAAAGCAGAAGCATAATGCATGATCTGGTGCAGATTGGGGGGTGGGGGGGGGGACTGCATGCTGTCTTCTTTCCTTCTGTCTCTGGACTTCTCTTCCACGTTCTGTTGTAAAAATGACATCACACATAAATTCTCCCTTGGATCAGATCTTTCATGGGATGTCTTGATTATTGATTATTCAAGTCCTGATAAAAACTATAGAAATATACAGTATGCTTACCTTTTTTTAATGTGGGTTTACATTGAATGCTTGTGCAGCAGTTCAGGGGGACATCTAAGACGGCTTGTCTTTGCTGAAAATGAATACAAACGGACAAGGCAGAACATCAGTTAACAACTTAGTCAATGGTTTAAAAAGCTCTCCAGTCTGCTTTCCCTCTGTCATGGACTCAGCTTCCTGAGCTTCCTTGCTTTTCTAAGACATATGAGACAGATGTGTGTGAACAACAATACGTTCAGAAAAAAGGTGCAGTGTGTATCACTTTTACATTTTTACCTCTAAATACAAATAAGTTTTCAGACAGAATCAGATGTAAAAGTATATACTCATCTTTTTTGAAATGTGGTTTACAATGAATGCTGGTGCAGCAGATCAGGGGGACGTCTAAGGCTGCTGGTCTAACTCAGTTTTTATAAATAAAGTGATATTTGATATTTATAAAATGATTTCTTGATTCAACAGGTCTGGCAGTAATCAGGTCTGGGTGTGGAGAGTGAAATTGAACTCAGCTTTCCAAAAAATCTGGTTAATCACAGTTAATTTGTGATTTAACAAGGGGGGCAAATACTTTTTCACACAGGGTCAGGTGGGTTTGGATCACTTTTTTCCCTTAATAAATAAAATCATCATTTAAAAAGTGCATTTAATGTTTACTCTGGTTATCTTTGTCTAATATAATTTTTTTTTGATGATGATGATGATGATCTGAAAAATTTAAGAGAGAAAAATGTGCAAAAATATGATAAATCAGGAAGGAGGCAAATACTTTTTCACAGTACTAAGATCTTTCCTTTCCCCCTCAGGTCTGTCCAAAGTCATCTATGCATCTATTTTTTCTGGTCTTGATTATTGTAATGCACCTTTAACAGGTATCAGTCAGAGCTCCCTCCACAGACTCCAACTAGTTCAAAATGCAGCCGCTCGGATTTTAACAGGCACATCAAAATACCAACACATCACTCCTGTCCTCGCCAGCTTACTTTGTCTGCCAGTTTTCTATTGCTTCGATTTTAAGATCTTGTTGATTACTTTTAAAATTTTAAATGGACAGGCCCCAAACTATTTAAGCAACATTTTAACCCCCATGTGCCTGAGCGGCCCCTCAGGTCTGTGGATGCATCTCTGCTGGTTGTGCCAAAACCTCGCCTTAAAACAAAAGAGGACCGGGCTTTTTCAATCAGAGCTCCAAGTTTGTGGAACTCCCTGCCACTGACAATTAGACAGTCCACAACCTTGACTGCTTTTAAATCCTCACTGAAAACATTTTTATACAAGAAGGCATTTCTCACCCCTAATTCTTGAACTTGCTCTGCATTCAGATGTCTTGTTTTGCTTCTGTCTTTTTTCTCCTGTTTGCACCGTTTTTTGTGCTTTGTAATTCTCTGTGTGAAGCACTTTGTAACCTTGTTAAGAAAAGTGCTATATAAATAAAGTTTATTGTATATTATATAACTGTATATCAATCAAGGGCACTTTGTTCTGTCATAGGCAAGTTATTGAATCACATTTTGAAATACTTTTTTATAACTGAAAACTTTGTCTTTGGTTTGATCTTTCAGTGTTCACAATGTTTTAGTGACTAAATCCACTAGAGGGCAGTAAAGACCAGTGTTCATGTCAAAGGATTTTCACTGGGACTGTTTAGTTTGTGAAAAGCTGAAAACCAAACAACTGTTACGTCCTCAAAGTTCCCTTACTGTATCACTTTAGAGAACATGAAGTCCCTTGAACCAAACACAAATGTTTAACATCCTTTTCTGTTAATACTTCAATTCTAGTTTAACCTCACTTTGTCAGTAAGACATACTGAATTTCAGTGATGCCAACCAAGACTTTTCTGCAACTGCCACAGCAAATTGAAGGGAGTTGATATTTTGGTGTTAGGGCAATTTAAGAAAGTGCAGAGTTAATTTAACACTGATGTAGTCAAATTCATAAAAGTGCATCTTCAGTGTAAAAAAAAGTTAGAGTCAAAATCGAGTGTTAACATGAAGTGTCAACAAATTAAATCTGTAAGTGTTAATGGCAGAATTTTTAACTCTATACTTTTCACTCTCAACTCTGAACCTGGATGTGACAGGATTTACCGTTCTCAGGTAAGAAAATACTTTCTGTAAAGGTTATTTTTTGATACAAATATTATTTCTTTAACGGTGCATGGTCTTTTACTTTCAATTATTAACCACTGTTGCACTGTTAGCTTCTGTTATGCTGTAATACTCAAACTAGCCAACCTAACCAAATATCTTTAGTAGCTAACTCGTTCATTTCAGCTCGCCTAAACTTGATTTGATAGCAAATACCATACCAATGACACAAGTTTTAGAGACAGCGGTGCCAAAAACTGTTGATTAAGTTAAGTATGTCGAGTTTAATGTTAGGCTAACTGAAGCAATGTGTCTAGTTGGGTTGTTTTAATTCACGAGCAGCCCAAATGCTATGCGAAAACGGGTGGCGGGATTATCCTCGGTTTGTAAAACTTGCATTTCTGTGAGTCAGTGAGCATTTGAAGTCTGCTACACTACTACTGACTTGCTATATCTTGACTTCTCCGACAACATGTTGACACCGCGGTTTTGCAGTAAGTTGCTTCTCTTAAGCAAATCGATGTACAGCACGATATCTTTTTATTTTAGCGGGAAAGACAAAATGATTTACAAGAAGTCAAATTGCAGACTGCAGAGCTAAGACAATATCAAATTGATTTATCAATCTCTCTTCAGTGTCTCAGTGGTTTCTTGTCGAACATCTGTGTGACTGCTTGCTTATTGCTCTCATAATGGAGCTACATGTCAGTGCTCTTTAAAGTTATTACTTTTTTAGTGTTTTATTTGCTGTGTAAATGTTTAATGTCTTTTAGTTGAAGGTTTTTTTTTCTTTACATGAATGACATGCAGGGTTGTCGTTTTGTTTTATAAAGTGTGAAATCTTTGATTCTTAAGTGCTTAGTCATATAAAAGTGACTCAAACTTTTGTGTCTTAGGTCTTCTAATAACACGAAGGATGCAGTAATATCTCACTGGCATTTTGTATGGTAAGATACTAATGGAAAGTATGTGATATTGGCATACAACAACTGTTCTTTCATTCATTTTAATTATAGTAAGATCCATTTTTCATGTACTTGGGTCAAAGACGAATAAGGATTTGAAAATTGAAAAAAACCCAAAGTGGCTAAAAATGCCTATTTAGACACTTTCTATCTTTATTAGAGTGTTGTGTATACAGCTCAACAACAGGAATTTGTTTTAAAAATGCAATAAACATTTTTCAGTGAATCACATGATTTTTTCCGTGAAAAATGTCCTTCCTGGGTAACGGAAATGGATTTGAAAATTAATTAAAATATCTATCATTCTTGTCATTTAAAAGTTATTAGATAACTAGAGTTAGAGCACAACAAACAAATACTGCTCAGAAAACAACATTTTTATCACAATTTATGTAATATATATGGACATTTTCACTGAAATGGCTTCATTAGTTCCTGTTTATTACACATTATTAAATTCCAAAAAGAGAAAAAAGATGGAAAATGTCTTAAAATGTTTAACAGTAAAGGTAAAAGCTTTGATTTTGTTTTATAAAGTGTGAAATCTTTGATTCTTAAGTGCTTAGTCGTATAAAAGTGACTCAAACTTTTGTGTCTTAGGTCTTCTAATAACACCAAGGATGCAGTAATATCTCACTGGCATTTTGTATGGTAAGATACTAATGGAAAGTATGTGATATTGGCATACAGCAACTGTTCTTTCATTCATTTTAATTATAGTAAGATCCATTTTTCATGTACTTGGGTCAAAGACGAATAAGGATTTGAAAATTGAAAAAAAACCAAAGTGGCTAAAAATGCCTATTTAGCCACTTTCTATCTTTATTAGAGTGTTGTGTATACAGCTCAACAACAGGAATTTGTTTTAAAAATGCAATAAACATTTTTCAGTGAATCACATGATTTTTTCCGTGAAAAATGTCCTTCCTGGGTAACGGAAATGGATTTGAAAATTAATTAAAATATCTATCATTCTTGTCATTTAAAAGTTAGTAGATAACTAGAGTTAGAGCACAACAAACAAATACTGCTCAGAAAACAACATTTTTATCACAATTCATGTAATATATATGGACATTTTCACTGAAATGGCTTCATTAGTTCCTGTTCATTACACATTATTCAAAAGAGAAAAATGATGGAAAATGTCTTAAAATGTTTAACAGTAAAGGTAAAAGCTTTGTTATTATATCCTCAACTCAAAAACCATGATTGAGTGGTATAGCATGAAAATCTGGGTTAAATGACTTGACTGTGTCATTGTTACCCAGAATGACATGCTGTTAGCAGGAATGACCACCGCAAGATTCCAGCATTGAGTATTATCATTAAAGGCTGTTTCAGGAACATCATTTTTAACAAACATACTGTATTACAAAGAGACTGGCAACTGTTGAAAAGATGTTTTTTTTCTTTCATCTTTTAATCTTTAGTTTCATGCAACAATGTAACTTATGCAGAAATGCAACTTCAGATTCAGCTTCAAGAGCGGATTCATGAATAGGTTCTGGCGTGTTGTCCATGAGTTCATTAAGTTGACACATTGCTAAACTAACATATCTAAGCCTTTTGAAAGTTATTTTTAACTGATCTGCCTTCTCATTTCATTACTAAATCACAATACCATTCTCTCTTTTTCTCAAGATACTCAGCCCTAGCTCTTGGGTCAGCATTCTTCCTGGCCCTGAAAAGTCTCTGCCTCTCTTTATTAGACAGCTGCATCTGGAAGGACAAAACTCAACCTTAAATATCAAAAGCTATACTAAAACATTATTTGCCTGAACTAGCTCTGCAGGCTTTGCAACTTATTAAAGCATAAATATTGGTTCATTGTTGGGCAAAAACTTCATAAAAATCTATGATAATGACCAGTGTTGCTATCATTGAATAATGTGAAAAAATATTGACAAAAAATGCCACAAAAGTAAAAAAAAAATACATCATATTGTTATTAATATAATATAACAATATCAAGTCAATGCCTAAAAAGCAACATATACTAATATAAATCTGTATTGATTAACATGTCCACTCTGGATAACAGAGGACATGTCCTGGGTAACAGAAGATCTTTGTTATCCAGGGAGGACAAAAACAATGTTTTCCCTTTATAATCAGGCACTAACTAGTCCTACTGTGTAAAATGTTTGCTTAACCTTCAACACATCAATGTCATATTTAACATGAGATAGGTCATTTTTAAATATATAAACATTATAAAGTTTTATTAGCGTTATCCAGAAAGACACATGATTTGAGGACATAGTGCACCAGTGACCGAAAAGGTCAAAATATCAACATTTTAAGAGAGACTTTCTGACCATGTGATATCTTTTGGGGGTCCTCCAGAAACTGTTGGCTGATGCAGTAGCCTGTCACATGACTATCCAAATCCAAATATGGTAATATGTAGCCACTTTATGTGTGTTACCCAGGAAGGACATTCGGAAATCCAAATATGTAAACAAAAGTATTTCTTGCATAAATATGTAAATAAGCTTAGTGTTGTGACTATATTTGTGGGTATCATTGCAAATATCAACACAATTATGCCCCAGTACATAATTAATGCTTTTATTAAGATTTCTGACATTTTTAGAATATTTTTGTATTAGATTTTAAGCCCGGACGTTCTCCAGGAAGGACAGTTCTGTATTTTTGAGCTCAATTGCTCTTTAAATTAGATTTTTTTAATAGTGAAAACTCATATGAGTAGGTAAAGTGGAGAGAGTTGAGTACTGTAATGTGGTATTTTTAAATCTTTATATATTTTTAACATTATAATTATGCTTTGGACTACAGAAATGACATGCCACGTCTTTGACCCACTTACAGGAATACAAAAAATGCTGGCAAAGGTGGAATACGGAGGAGTCCAAAAATACATCAAAGTTCCACAAAGTGATGGAAACTTTGATTTCCTCCAGTTTCTTCAAGAAGGTTGGTATCTACATTCTAAACTACAATAGTTAACACTCAGCTTACAGATCTCAATGACATGGTTGATCTTGTAGCTTAATGTCATTTCTTTTTGATTTCTTACAGTAACAAACAAATTCAGTCTGCAGGCTCATCTTCTAACTGAAGGTGAGCTTAGACTGAATGATGAATCTGGTACTGAGATCGACGCAGATGTGTTTGATGAGCTCTTAAAGTCAGGGGTCCGAAAGTTTAAGGTTGGATACCGTCAGTATGTAGCTACAGGTAAGGCTTATTAAAAAATGTATTCAGAATAATTGACTCAGTCATTGATATGAATGCATTGATATTCCTGTTGATATGTAAGAAACACTTTCTCATTCTAACTCATTTTTAGGAAAATAGTTGTGAAGATGCATTTTCCATAATGTTTACAACTGAAGGTTAGATGTTGTTTTTTTTTGTTTTATGTGGTCTCATACAGGATCATCAACTCAACAGTGTTTTAAAACAGCATTGACTATGATTTGATCTGTCATTACATCATTGTTTTTAAGACCCCATAGAGTAAATAAAAGTATTTCTTTTTTTTAGATCTAGAAATCAATATGGTCGCAGATGAATCACTGTCATCAGTATTGCCGGAGCCATCAGCATCATTGGCTTCATCCGCAGACCTTTCAGCATCACCAGCTTCTTCCCTTTCATCGGATTCAACTATTATTCTTCCATCTACAAAGAACAGGAGAAGGGGCCTGAGAGAGCTGGATTGTGAGGAAGCAAGACAGGTAAACCTTGAAACCATCAATATATTATATACAATATATAAAACTGTTGCTATTAGATCACCACTACTTGAACTACTATTCAACAAAACACAACAAAGTCAATATAAACAAAATTTATCAAGGCTGATTTTGAAAATGTTTTGTTTGCAGAAAGTTGATACTGTTCTGAGGTCAAATCCAAAGGGTGAAGAAATCTTCCAAGAGTATGACAAAACTAAAACGCTGTCAGATGCAACACGCAGACAGATGGTCAACATTCTGGTTGCAGAAATGACTGATTCATATGGGTAAAAATCTATCAAATGAACCAGAAGCTTCACATACACATACAATCAGACATACAGTACAGGCCAAAAGTTTGGACACGCCTTCTCATTCAATGCGTTTTCTTTATTTTCAGGACTATTTCCATTGTAGATTCTCACTGAAGGCATCAAAACTATGAATGATCACATGTGGAGTTATGTACTTCACAAAAAAAAGGTGAAATAACTGAAAACATGTTTTATATTCTAGTTTCTTCAAAATAGCCACCCTTTGCTCTGATCACTGCTTTGCACACTCTTGGCATGCTCTCGATGAGCTTCAAGAGGTAGTCCCCTGAAATGGTTTTCCAACAGTCTTGAAGGAGTTCCCAGAGGTGTTTAGCACTTGTTGGCCCCTTTGCCTTCACTCTGCGGTCCAGCTCACCCCAAACCATCTCGATTGGGTTCAGGTCTGGTGACTGTGGAGGCCAGGTCATCTGCCGCAGCACTCCATCACTCTCCTTCTTGGTCAAATAGCCCTCACACAGCCTGGAGGTGTGTTTGGGGTCATTGTCCTGTTGAAAAATAAATGATCGTCCAACTAAACGCAAACCGGATGGGATGGCATGTCGCTGCAGAATGCTGTGGTAGCCATGCTGGTTCAGTGTGCCTTCAATTTTGAATAAATCCCTAACAGTGTCACCAGCAAAACCCCCCCACACCATCACACCTCCTCCTCCATGCTTCACAGTGGGAACCAGGCATGTGGAATCCATCCGTTCACCTTTTCTGCGTCTCACAAAGACACGGCGGTTGGAACCAAAGATCTCAAATTTGGACTCATCAGACCAAAGGACAGATTTCCACTGGTCTAATGTCCATTCCTTGTGTTTCTTGGCCCAAACAAATCTCTTCTGCTTGTTGCCTCTCCTTAGCAGTGATTTCCTAGCAGCTATTTGACCATGAAGGCCTGATTCGCGCAGCCTCCTCTTAACAGTTGTTCTAGAGACGGGTCTGCTGCTAGAACTCTGTGTGGCATTCATCTGGTCTCTGATCTGAGCTGCTGTTAACTTGCGATTTCTGAGGCTGGTGACTCGGATGAACTTATCCTCAGAAGCAGAGGTGACTCTTGGTCTTCCTTTCCTGGGTCGGTCCTCATGTGTGCCAGTTTCGTTGTAGCGCTTGATGGTTTTTGCGACTCCACTTGGGGACACATTTAAAGTTTTTGCAATTTTCCGGACTGACTGACCTTCATTTCTTAAAGTAATGATGGCCACTCGTTTTTCTTTAGTTAGCTGATTGGTTCTTACCATAATATGAATTTTAACAGTTGTCCAATAGGGCTGTCGGCTGTGTTTTAACCTGACTTCTGCACAACACAACTGATGGTCCCAACCCCATTGATAAAGCAAGAAATTCCACTAATCAACCCTGATAAGGCACACCTGTGAAGTGGAAACCATTTCAGGTGACTACCTCTTGAAGCTCATCGAGAGAATGCCAAGAGTGTGCAAAGCAGTAATCAGAGCAAAGGGGGGCTGAAGAAACTAGAATATAAAACATGTTTTCAGTTATTTGACCTTTTTTTGTTAAGTACATAACTCCACATGTGTTCATTCATAGTTTTGATGCCTTCAGTGAGAATCTACAATGTAAATAGTCATGAAAATAAAGAAAACGCATTGAATGAGAAGGTGTGTCCAAACTTTTGGCCTGTACTGTACATACACAGCAGTGTTCAGCCCTATGGATGGATTTTTCTAATTTCTAATAAATGTTTTCTGTCAATAGAAGAATTCCACCCACAAGTGCGCGGGTCAGTTATGCACAGGGAATTGTTACCCGGTTTCCATATCTTCAAGATCCATTTTCCAAAAATGGATATGTAAGTGTTTGTGTCCCTTTACATTTACAAAGTGTGTCGGTATATCATTTATCATATCATATTTATGTTAAAATATATTTTTTTGATTGCTTTTTATGTGTCTTTGCGTGTACATGTGTGTGTGCATGCATGCAGGAACATTACTACGATCCGGAGGCAAATACCGGTTATCTTGCTTGGAGACTTAAGACAGTACAACGAAACACTTGCGATGGACCACGCGGGTGTTCCAGGCCGATTGTCAAGGACAGTCCAATGAGAAAACGGGAATCTCTGTTAACTGGTGACCAGCTGTTTGGTGACGAGTGCAGAGAGGCTATCTCTTTAATCAGACACTCAACAGATAAAGTGGTGGTTAAAGAGAAAATGAGAGCAACCTTTGAATACAGACAGAAGATGGTTCACGACAAGGATGCAACAGCTTCAGTGTTGGAGGTCTTCCCTCGTTTCCTTGACATACCTGGATTGGTAAGGATATGTACAGATCCCTTTAAAGTACTTTGAGTATTTTATACCTTAATCCTCGTAAGTGCAAAGCACTCATAAGAAACTTGTAAATGCACATTGTGTCTCTCTCAACAGATCGACCAGGACTTTTCCATAATGTTTGGGGATGAAGTATCTGGACGGTTCCTTGCAAGGTGGCCCTCATATTTCAAGCAGAAAGTCATCGCAGAATGCCAGAGTCTTCCTCAAAGTCCATATGTGGAGGAGCTGCTGGAACCTTTTAACCCTGAGGCAGAGAATGACTATGGTAAATATGTAGTACTGTATGCGAAATACCCCCAGCTGCCTAGTTTATTAAGTCTTACATGCAACAGTAAACTAAAACTAAATAATGTGTCTAAATAAACACATTCTATGCATGGTAATTTGAAGTTAAATTATAAACTAGTTTACAGACTGTAACTAAACGTTTAAGCTAAATGGCGACTGAAGTAATTAATAACTTCTTTCTGTCTAAAATAATCTCATTTGTGTTCAAGGCTGGGATAGTGATATGTCGGCTCTCCTGTTGCTGTTGCATCTCCTGCCCCCTACATCAAGAGGCCACAAAAAAACAGCAAAGATAAGCTCAGCACAGGCAGCTAATCATCTTGTGAGATATCTTAAGGTATGTACTATTAGCTTTTCATACCACCAAAATCCTACGTTTTGTTTTCTGCAATTGTAAGAAGTGTTTGTTACAGGTTGATAGTGGACAGCAACAATTAATTTGATCTGGTATGTTATATTCATTATGTTTCTGTAAATCTGGTTCAAACTGCAGCAAGGAGCCAGCCTCACTACGTTCCTGGACAAAGTTGATGCAAGACAGCCCTTCCTTCTCTGCATCGGTGAGCAAAAGAAGAAGATGGAAAAGTTCTTCATCATTGTGGACCAGAAAGCAATCCCGTGCGATGCTCAGACATCAGTTGCTGCTTTTGATGTTCTATTCAAAGCTCACTATGTCTTCAGCCTCTCTTATGATGAAGCTCTCTCCGGTTTCTACACTTTCATACAAACCACAGTTTACCACATTGATGTTGGGAACGCAAAAGAGAGCCCAAGAGTCAAGGAACTGAGAGCCCGAGTACTGCGTGATCGTTAAAATGCCACCAGAGTACAGAGGTCAGAACACAGTTAAGCAAACTGTCCAAGTGAGTTCACATGTTTTTTCTGCAAAACGCAATGTTAATAGTTAAAATAACTGTTATAATGTTTGATTTGTGCAACACGACACAAAACTAGTTTTCTTTGAATAATACTTAAAATGCCACTAGATTACGAAGGTGTTCAAAAACCTGTTTAACCATGTTCACATGTTTTGTATGTAAAAAGCACCACAAAAATTGTTCAGGTCTTTGTCAGCATTTGAAATTTCAGCACGGGTTATATCCGGCAAAAAATCTGCGTTTAAAATGTGGAGAGCAAGGCTGTCCTTCATCTTTTTGTACTTACAATGGCTTCAGAAAGCACCTTAACACTGCACATAGGCAACACCTTGATGAACAGGCCCTTACTAACCAGGAAGTTGCCACAGAATCACATTCTGAGGGGGATTTTTGAAGTGATCAGCCTACAACTTCTACATCCATGTTGCAGGTCCCCCCTCCTGTCACAAAAAACTGGCTTGATAGAATGTGTGGATCAATTGTTGCACACTTGCAAGCTTCTGGTATTTCTCAAAGTACTGTCCAAACAATAGTTTGTTCAATGGAGGAAGTTGTTAGTGATGTACAAAGTCAAGCACGAGAAGCAGTTCTCCAAACATTTTCTTCTGAAGCACAGCAGGCAGACATTTATAAAAAAAATAGTGCACAATTTAGATAAGTTAGATAACCCCTTTTCTGGATTTAATACAGAGAACAAGAGACAAAAATATTCTGATGAAAAATGGGAAATAGTTGAACCCAAAGAATTTGTCCTTGGTGTGAGACTGGATACACGGAGAGATAGAACTACAGGTGTCTTTAGTCAGATTCCTGTAACAGACAAGTACATGTATGTGTCCATATTAGGTACACTTAAATCCATTTTCAAAAATAGTGAGATAAGAGAGGCTTTTTTGCAAGAGAAACTGAGTAAAAAGGGAACATACAGAGATATCAATGATGGGTTATATTTCCAAAATCATTCTCTGTTCTCACAACAGAAGCAGGCCCTCCAAATTTTGCTTTATTACCATGATTTTGAAACCGCCAACCCATTAGGTTCCAAGAAGGGTGTCCATAAACTTGGGTGTGTCTATTTTACTTTCAAAAACCTCCCACCAAAGTTAAACTCTGTGACAATGAATGTACACCTTGCAGCTCTTTTCTACACAGAAGATTTAAAAAAATATGGCTTTGGTGAAATATTAAAGCCTGTAATTGATGATTTGAAAATTTTAGAAACAAAAGGAATCCAACTTCCATTTATTGAAGAACCATTATTTGGCTCTGTAATACAAGTCACTGGTGATAATCTTGCTTTAAATAGCTTGCTAGGCTTTGTTGAATCTTTCAGTGCAACACATTGGTGTAGGTTTTGCCTAACTAATGAGCAAGACATTCAGTCTGTGTTTAACAAGAGTGACCCTGGGCTGATTCTGCGCTCAAGAGAGCTTCACATTGAACATTGTAATGCACTAAGTGAAGTTCCTGCTCTACCTTCTGTTTGTGGTGTTAAAAAACCTTGTGTGCTGAATTCATTAGAATATTTTCATAGCTCTGATCATTTTTCAGTTGATATCATGCATGATTTGTTAGAAGGTGTTGTACAGTATGAACTGAAATAGTTTTTTCAGTACCTGATAAAAAATGGATACATCTCTTTGAACACGCTGTTGGACAGGATACATAGTTTTAATTATGGTTACATGGAACGTAAAAACAGACCAAGTGTTTTAAAAGTGGATGATAACAGCAAACAGTTAGGTTTAAAGGCCATTCAGTCATTGTGTGTCCTCCGTAATACCCCACTCATCTTTGGTGATGTGGTTGAAAGGGAAAATAATCACTGGAAGTTTGTTCTCCTTTTGTTACAAATTGTTAATATAGTGTTTTCCCCCATCATTACTGATGGCATGATTTGTTACCTAAAACATTTGATCCATGACCACCACACCATGTTCAAAACTTTGTATCCTGATAAAAAATTGATACCCAAGCACCACTTAATGATTCACTATCCAAGATGTATTCAAAAAAATTGGCCCTCTCATTCATATGTGGTGTATGAGATTCGAAGCTAAACATTATTTTTTTTAAAAGTCTGTTAAAAATTTTAAAAACCTTACAAAATCTCTGGTCAAGCATCACCAGCGTCAACTTGCATTTTGCTATGAAAATTATTATTTTAAAAGATTTGAGGTTGGTCCTATTAAAATCAAAACCATAGATGACCTGGAAGGTGGAGAATTACTGTGTCAGATTTTACATTTAGATGCATGTGCAGATGTTTCAACTACAAGTTGGGTCAGAAATGATGGCACTGAGTACCAGGTTAATCTGTTTATATGCACTGGAACATCCTATGATCTACCTGTGTTCAAGAAAATCTGCAATATCATAATACACGAACAACGTGCTTTTATTTTAGGATGTACAGTTAAAACAATGTTCTTTGATGAACACTTTCATTCATATTGTATAGAGGAGAATATTGAAGAACATGCTTTGATATGCATTGACCAGCTTACTTATTTTAGACCTTTTGATAAGCAATATTCTAATGAAAATGAGAGAGCATATATTATTCCATATTGTCATATGTTTTAGAAGATGTTTAAGATGCCTATGTGGTGCATATGTTTTAAAATTAAACAAAAATGTGTTCTTAAATGTGGTTTGATCTTTCAGTGTTCACAATGTTTTACTGACTAAATCCACTAGAGGGCAGTAAAGACCAGTGTTCATGTCAAAGTATTTTCACTGGGACTGTTTAGTTTGTGAAAAGCTGAAAACCAAACAACTGTTACGTCCTCAAAGTTCCCTTACTGTATCACTTTAGAGAACATGAAGTCCCTTGAACCAAACACAAATGTTTAACATCCTTTTCTGTTAATACTTCAATTCTAGTTTAACCTCACTTTGTCAGTAAGACGTACTGAATTTCAGTGATGCCAACCAAGACATTTCTACAACTGTATAACTTTAAATGTTTCAATCATTCAACTCCAACATCCTCCAACCCATGATTTCAAATCATCAACCTTTTTTTCCTTGTGATTTGCAGCTAAGGATCACCTGATGACTGATTTGACATCATGACAAATAACCAGGTTTAAATGAACAGTGTGTAACCATTTATTTCATATGACTGCAAAAGCAGAAGCATAATGCATGATCTGGTGCAGATTGGGGGGTGGGGGGAACTGCATGCTGTCTCCTTTCCTTCTGTCTCTGGACTTCTCTTCCACGTTCTGTTGTAAAAATGACATCACACATAAATTCTCCCTTGGATCAGATCTTTCATGGGATGTCTTGATAATTAATTATTCAAGTCCTGATAAAAACTATAGAAATATACAGTATGCTTACCTTTTTTTAAATGTGGGTTTACATTGAATGCTTGTGCAGCAGTTCAGGGGGACATCTAAGACGGCTTGTCTTTGCTGAAAATGAATACAAACGGACAAGGCAGAACATCAGTTAACAACTTAGTCAATGGTTTAAAAAGCTCTCCAGTCTGCTTTCCCTCTGTCATGGACTCAGCTTCCTGAGCTTCCTTGCTTTTCTAAGACATATGAGACAAATGTGTGTGAACAACAATACGTTCAGAAAAAAGGTGCAGTGAGTATCACTTTTACATTTTTACCTCTAAATACAAATATGTTTTCAGACAGAATCAGATGTAAAAGTATATACTCATCTTTTTTTTAAATGTGGTTTACAATGAATGCTGGTGCAGCAGATCAGGGGGACGTCTAAGGCTGCTGGTCTTTACTGGATATAATGGACACAATGGAGACAAACAGACAAGGCAGGATAAAAGTCAACAACTTATTCCATACACTTTAAATGTTACAACTGTTGATTGGTGATGAAATTACATCAAATCTAATAAAATAGATCATCATTTTTGAATAATGTTTATAGAATATCATTTTAACTTGTACTGTAAAAATAATGTTTCACACCTAAATTTAACATTTTGAAACACTGATGAAGAACTGAATAAATCTATACTTATCTTTGTATTTAAAGAGAGTCACTGAGTATGATGTCCTGGTCCAAAGACTCTGGTCTCGTCTTGTCTTTGAACCAAGGTGTCCTCATGTCTTTTAGCGTCCTCTCTCTAAAAGACAAATGATAGACAAGGTATCTGACAGTCAACAAACAACTTCTTCTAGATTTGACAAACTGGAGGAAAAAAAACTGGAAATCAATAAAAAAACATACTTTTTTAAATGAATGGAATCACAAAGTCTGCTGTTTCTTTTCTTGTTGATTGGACTCCTCTTATTTTTCTATAAGACAAATTGCACACGAGTCAGAACATGATGCCATATGTGCAGTAAATGTATATGTATGTTTATGTGTAGAGTTTATATATAGTGTATGTGTCCCTTCTTACCTGACTGGCTGCTCTAGTTTACTGGAAGAGGAGTGTAGGAGAGGTTAACATCATCACCAGCTTCTTTCTTGTTGTTTCTGTATTCTTCTAGCAGCCTCATCGTCCTCATCCTCTTCCTCTCTTTGTTGGATGAGTATTGTAGTTGTCTCTTTGTTGTTTTGTAATATATCCTTTCATTCCTTTCTTGAGGTGAAATTTGAGGCTAAAGCTGCTTCTGATGAGTCCAGATTCATTCACAAAAAGTCACAATTCCCAAAGTTCCCTTGAAGTTGCCACCATGTTGGACACACAGGCCAGCTCCAAGAAAGAAAGAAAGGTGCAAGACGCACCAAAAACACTGACCTGTGTCCCACCACCATGATGGAATAAACTATTTACATTGTGTCACCCTCAGCAGGTGTACATGGGCCCAGGTAGAAGACCACTGGATGGGTGTTGGTCCTGCAAGACGCAAAGACCAGCCCTCAGGGGTCAGGATACTCCACCTGGTTAACCTGCCAGATCCTGAATCCACAAAGGACACACCAAAAGCTCTTGTTCCTGTGTTTTCCTGCTTCTTCTTTAGACCTCTTTGTTTCATCCTCTTGTATTTTCTTTGCTGGATCTACAGTCCTCTTGGCTGTCTTGTTTTGTAATTTTTTTTAAATAGTTGCTGCATATATCCTTTTATTTCCGTCTTTACCTTCAGTCTGAATTTTGTGATGAGTCCAATTTCTTAAAAAAGAGTCACAGTCTTCAAAACCTCCCTCAAAGTTGCCACCATGTTGGACACACAGGCCAGCTCCAAGAAAGAAAGAAAGGTGCAAGACGCACCAAAAACACTGACCTGAGAACATCCACCATGATGGAATAAACTATATACATATGTACAATATGTAACCCACAGTCAGACATGTTCTTCTTGTGGGTACATGTGCCAAAGTAGAAGACCACTGGATTGGTGCTGGTCCTGCCAGACGCAAAGACCAGCCCCCAGTCTTCACAATAATCTAGATGGTGGACCTGCCAGATGCTGAATCAACATTGGATAGATCAGAGCTTCAGCACTTCATCACAGTCTCAAGTGTTTCTTTGGTGGAGACTGGCTCTCTTCCTCTGAATCCCTCTTCCTCTTCTTCCGTGTCTGTGGAGTATACGCATACCTTGCAGACTTTCTGACAAACCCACAGAGGACTGACATGAGAAGGTGTCCATCCTGGCTGTAGGTGGTTACTCTCCAGCGGTTGGTCAGCTCAGTACCATCAGCGTCGAACACAGTGGAGATGACTCTGCTGATAGTTCGGTCATCAATCTTCGTGAAAGTGACGCAGTTATCAGGGTCGGCCATCAGGGTCCCAAGGTCTGTCCTCTCAGGAAGAACTGGAGTCTGCATGTTCGGAGGGGGAGAGCCGGAGCCTGCAGGAGGCACCATCACACCATCTGGTCCATCCATTGGTCTGGTGTTCTCTCTCACGTCCAGCTCGCCAAAGGGTGTGGTCAACAAGTTAACACGAAGGAACACTTCGGCCTGAATCATAGGGAAGTCCTTTGAACCGGTGACCAGGTCGTGGTAAAGGCTCAACATGGAGTGACTCAAGACCTCAGTGTCTGAGCTGCACAGAGGCCGGTTCCTCAAGTTTGTAACAAGCATTTGAAGAACTGGTCCTGGCCTTGGGAGCTCCACTAAAAGAAAAGAAAAAGGAAAACATTTGTTACGTAACTTTGGACATGACTGGAGTCATTTAAGTCTGGATAAAAATGTCTAGATAGCTGTGAATACATGAGAGTGATGACAGTCAGTGCTGCACTTCAAATAATTCATCACCTGCCAAGATTTGAATTCTTAGATTGAGACATGTTAGATGAAGGACCTTGTTTTTAGAGTTCTTTACTTGTTTTTAATCTTTGGATGTATGGTTGAATCTTAAATTGATTATGAACATGTCTTTTTGTCTCAGTTAGTCTGGGAATCTTAAATTGAGTGAATGACTGTTAAAATAAGCTACATTGGTTGTCTCACCTAAAGTCTCATCAAAATAAAACTTGTTTCAAGATTGAGTAACAACTTCAAGTTGATTTAAGAATAACACATGAGGCATCTCTTCAAGACACAGTTCAGCTTGTATCTTATTGATGCTCATAGTTCTGCTGTATGGTGATATATCTGTTTTAGTTTGGCTCTAAAGACTGTTGATTCAGTATGCATCAACCCTGAGCCACTATTAAAGTGTTCTTGATGTTATATGTTGTTAATCCTGACATGTATTAAATGTTGCCAGTAATCCAGTTTGCTGTTGTGGTTTCTGTAGAAACATTTCAGAGGTATATTCTAAGAATAAGACCTGGTTTAAAGATTTTAGTTTTAAGATGGGTTAGGGTTTATTTTAAGATGAGTCAGCTTATATCAAGAAACAGTGTAATCATAGTTTTCTAATAGTGAGTCATTTTTTACTTAAATTGATGTTTTCCTTCCCCAGGCCTTAATTTGCTCAAATTAAATGAAGTTAAGGTGTTAACTTAGATTCGGGAGCAGGACCACGCCTAAACCACACCCTCAATCACCTGACAAGCCTACTTAAACGTAGCAAGACTACTTAACCGCTCGTCTGTTGCTCTTCGAGACTGACAGACCGTGCATCACCGTTCTGATTTTGCGCTAAGCGTTTGAACTTACCATGGAACTGTTTCTGCACGACTCCGATGAGGATCTATATGACGAACCTTCCCGTACGGGGAGTCCTTCACCTGAAGAAGGGCAGTCTGACTTCAGCCAGGAGTCCCTGCCACGCCGCTTGCGCTCCGTGGTCCGCCTGCCGCGGCCGCGTCCTGTCCGGTCACGCTCCCCGAACGCGGTATCTCCTACTCCGGAAAGGAATCGGGCCGTGTCCCCAGCGTCAGCTGGAGCCGTGAACCGGGGGCGCCGCAGGGGCGGTCGGCGCCTGTCCTCTCCTCGCCTTTCTCGCCGCTCCGTCCCGGGCAATCCGTCGCGGGGTGCCGCGCCCTCCACCTCGGGGCCAGCCCCGCGTTCTCCACCCGAGTCCGACAGCAGGAACTGGACCGTTGCCCGCCTGCGACGGTTCCTCAAGTCGAAGGGCATCGTCTTCCACAGCAACGACAATAAGGCAAGATTGTTCCAGCTCTACACTTCTTCCACGACCGCTCCAGCGTCGACAATCAATCTTCCCGCGCTACCTGCTTCCTCACCAGGGCCAACCTCCGCCAGCGACGTCAGACGTGACGTCATCAGGCCTCGGCCGCTCTCCCAGCCTTTACCGGCTTCACCGGCTCCCCCTGGTGGGGAACAGGTCGTATCACCCCCTGTGCCTGCTCCCTCTGTGTCTGTCTATTCTCAAGCTATCTCAGCTTTCCTCTCATCCCTGTGTCCGCAGGCTGCACAACCTCCCCATGCACATGCATCCTTTCATCCTTTCATCCCTTCCTCTACCCTTCCTTCAGCCACTCCAAGCAACATGGCTTCTATTCCCCCTCATCCCACAATAGCCAGCTCCTCGGCTCCACCAGGAGCCCCTCCTCAGTTCAATCAAGCTGGCTATCCTCGACCCCCTCTTTTTCCTGCTGACCTGTCCTTTCCCCCCTCCCTCCCCATCCCCACCCCCTCCCTTCCCCAACACCCAAATGTTTTCCCTTACTCCTGTCACACCTACACTCTCGCCACAGCGGCTCCACCCGTCCAGCCGGCTTCAGTAGTTCACCGCCCCTCACCTGTCTCGCCCACGTTACGCCATCAGATTCTCTCTGGTAATTACGTGGACTTAGCACAGCTACTTCACCCGTCCATCATCGACACTAGTCAGCCTAGGGAATTGCAGACTATTTTCGGCCCCGTGCAGCTCCGTCACCCACTTCCCTCCAGGTCCAAGGACTTGACACCGGCAGAATTCGCCCTGGCCTTTTCGCTCTACCGTGACATTGTGTGTTCGGCCTTTCCTGCACGTAGGGCCGAGCTCGATGACTATTTGTCCATCATTCTCGACATGGCCCTCAGATTCGGCGGTACCGGTTTTTACAGTTACCACGTCCACTTCGCCAATCAAGCAGCCGGGCGCATACAGCAGTTTAATCAGAACACCCACTGGGGCGCTCTCGACTCTGAGCTTTACTGCCGCATCTTCGCAGCCCGTACTTCCCTCTCCTGTGAGTTCTGCGGGGCTCCCTCTCACCCTGCCACCTCGTGCACCGTTAGCGCTCCTCCACCCAGCTCGCGCCCTCCTTCTTCACGCCACCCCTCCATCTTCAACCGTCTGTCTCCCGCTGCACCTCCGCCTCCGATTATTCCCAAACCTCTGAGCTTACGCCCGGCCGCTAATGTTCCCATGCCAAAAGGGGTCGATAAAAGGGGACGGCCTGTCCTCTACCAATCCGGCAGGATGGTATGCAACAACTTTAACCACCTCGGCTGTAGCATGTCCAACTGTCGCCTCCTGCACGTCTGTTCCTTCTGCGGGGGTGCCCACGCCAGGAGCACTTGCCCGCACAATCCTACAACTCCAGCGGATTGACTAGCACGCCACCTCGACACACCCATTAAGGTAACGGTCCTCGCGGCAGCTTTGAAAGATCACCCGGACAGACAGTTTGTCGAATTTCTCCTAGATGGTTTCTCCCGCGGTTTTCATCCTGGCATCGACATTCTTCCGGACACTCCACATTCCTGCCATAACCTCCAGTCCGCTCTTAGGGAACCGGATATCATGGACTCCCTGCTGGCTGAAGAGGTCAGGCAGGGATTCATGATCGGCCCATTCGACAGTCCCCCCTTCCCCGTGTTTCGCGTCAGCCCGTTAGGCGTGGCCACTCGGAAATACTCCGGGAAAAAGAGGCTCATTATCGACCTCTCTTCCCCGCACGGTTCGCACGTCCCTAGCATTAACAGCGTCATTCCTGCCCCGGATTTTTCTATGCAGTACGCCACAATCGACCATGCCATAACCCTTGTCCGTTTAGCGGGCATCGGAGCCTGGCTCTCTAAAGCCGACATAACCAGTGCTTTCAAGATCCTCCCCATCCAACCGGCTTTCTGGCGCTACTTTGGGGTACGTTGGAAGGGGGCCTATTACTTTGCGGTGCGTCTCACCTTCGGTTGCAGAAGTAGCCCAAAGATCTTCGACTCCCTTTCTGAGGCACTTTGCTGGGTCCTCACGAACAATTACAGACTCCCGTACATTCTCCACCTCCTCGACGATTTCCTGGTGGTCACGCCGTCGTCCTCACCTCCCAAGTTCGGCCTCGTCACCCTCACGAAAGCCTTTGAGGAGCTCGGCGTGCCTCTTTCGGAGGAAAAAACCTCAGGGCCTGGCACCTCCATCGAGTTCCTCGGCATCACCCTAGACTCCATCTCCCTCCAGGCATCTCTGCCGCAGGAAAAAATTCAGCGCATCACTCTGATTCTCTCCAACTATCTCTTAGCCGATAGGTGCACCAAACGCCAGCTGTTGGCTCTCCTCGGTCACCTGAACTACGCAATCCGCATAATTCCTCAGGCCAGGTCTTTCCTCTCTAACCTCCTCACGCAAGCTGCAGCCGTCCCTTCACTTCACGACAGGATAGTGCTGGACAACGTCTGCAAAATGGAAATGCGCATGTGGCTACATTTCCTGTCGGCATGGAACGGCATCTCGTTTTTCTACAACGATTTCGTTTCCCGACCCGACGACATTCAGTTGTACACCGACGCAGCTCCCTCTGTCGGCTTCGGCGGCTTCTACAAAGGGCGTTGGTTCGCAGCCACCTGGCCTCCGGAGTTGAAGTCTCTCGACTCCGAATCCCGTTCTCCTTCATCCACTCTTCACGAGCTCTACCCCGTCGTCATAGCGGCCTTACTTTGGGGGCACGAATGGTCAAGAAAATCAATTCTCATACACTCCGATAACACAGCAGTAGTTGAAATCATAAACAAGGGCCGATCTCACTCCCCAGCCATCATGCCGTTTCTACGCAGACTCACATTAATCTCCGCCCACCATCAGTTCATTCTAAGAGCAGCTCACATTCCAGGATATCTCAACACCATCGCTGACGCACTCTCTCGTTTCTCTTTTCAGAAATTCAGACATTTGGCCCCAGAATCCGATCCGCATCCAGTACCAGTCCCACCGTTTTCAGCAACGATATTCAGCTAGCTCCACAGCTAGCTAACCTCTCTCTCATCTCACAAGAAACCATCCTCAACAGTCTAGCTCCAAGCACTCTCTCCGCTTACCTCACCGGTTGGAACTGTTTCAAATCATATCACTCCACATACCAGCTGCCCTTTCCGTCTCTGGACATCGTGTCCATCTGCAACTTCATCTCTCACGCTCACTCCATTCAGAAAATCCGGTCCACGTCCATCCAAACCTACCTCGCCGGCGTTAACTTCTTCATTAAACTGGTCACTGGCCTTCACTGCCCTTCCATCTCCCATTCCCACGTAACCATGCTGATCAAAGGTTTCAAAAAACAGGAACCTGCAGTCACCTCAAAGCGCCTTCCACTCACCTCGGACCTCCTTAGTCTCTGCATTCAGTCTCTCCGTTCAGGCTACCTAACCCCTACCATTGATTCTACCCTGGAATCCATGTTCCTACTGGCTTTTTTCGGTCTCCTCAGATGTTCCGAATTTGCCCCTACCTCTTCCGTCTTTAATCCTCACCATCATCCCAGATTATCCGACATCACTGTACACACCCCAGATTCTCTAATATTCACACTCCGACGCAGTAAAACCGATCAGCTCGGGATCTCCTTCCCAATCTACATCTTTCGCCTCGACTCTTATCTCAGCCCGTTTGAACCACTTACTCAATACATCAGCACTAGGTTCGCAGCTCTAGCATCTCCTCACGACCCACTCTTCATCACCGAAACCGGAAAAATGGCAACTCGATTCTGGTTTCACAAACACCTGCACCAAGTCCTCCGCATTTCAGGCATCACCTCCGAACACTACTCAGCCCACTCATTCCGCATCGGTGCAGCATCCACAGCAGCCAGGTCAGGCATCTCCGATAAAACCATACAGATCCTCGGGCGCTGGTCATCCCAAGCATATCACACATACATTCGCAACAGTCTTAGTGATCTGCGTCAAGCCCACGCTCAACTGAGCTCCATCTAATCCAACTCTTTTGGGGATCAAGATCAGCTCCGGCTAGGATAACGCTGAGACGTAATCCCCATCCTGAGTCTCCATCCGCTGGGCTATACGACGCACAATAAATCATTATATGTTCAAACTTATATTCTCGTGTGGCGTGGTCCTTGCTAGTGAAATGAAGTTAAGGTGTTAACTTAGATTCGGGAGCAGGACCACGCCTAAACCACACCCTCAATCACCTGACAAGCCTACTTAAACGTAGCAAGACTACTTAACCGCTCGTCTGTTGCTCTTCGACCCGCCCTCCCTCACCTTGCTCTGCTTCAATTGCCCTTTATCTTACCCCTTACTACTCAACGCTCTTTTGTGCCCTTGTCTAATTCCAGGTACTGCCTGGGATCAAGATCAGCTCCGGCTAGGATAACGCTGAGACGTAATCCCCATCCTGAGTCTCCATCCGCTGGGCTATACGACGCACAATAAATCATTATATGTTCAAACTTATATTCTCGTGTGGCGTGGTCCTTGCTAGTGAAGTATACAAAATAAATACATGAGATTTTCTTTGCTTATATTCAGTATATTTCACTTCTAACTGTGCTGTAGGAAGTTTGTTTTCAAGTAGTTTGAGCTAAAAATCATCATATTCTACTTATTTCAACACTTTTAATATGTTTCAGAGCCTACTTATTTCTAGATTTAACAATCTCATTTTAAGATTTCTTATCAAGTAGAATTAACTCACTGCATGGACAGATCATTTCACTAGTTTTAAGAAATTTTCACCTTGAATTAAGTTTTTTTTACCCTATATTTAAGCTACCCTTTTTGCAGTGTGTAAGTAAATGTCTAAAATACAGATTTGCATAGCGCAACTTTAAATGCAACTTTATCATTCAACTGTAAACAAATCCTCCAAAAATGTTGGGTCTTGAACTAAAGTAAATAAATGAGTAAAGTCAGTTTGATCTGGCTTTTAACTTTGAGTCATTTCCATTTAGTCCTGGACTGCATTACTACCACTATGACCATTGTTTTAGCATCATTTTACTTATTCTATTCTTTGTTATTATATCATATTTATTTTCATATTATTTTAGTTTTCTGGTATTTTTCTGATTTTATTTTATTGATTTGATCATCATGATTTTATTTTTTTGAAATGACTGAAAATTCTTAATAAAAATGCTGTATTAATCCCCCGCCCAAAAAAGAAGAGGCTCAAGGAAAAAGGGTAACGTTAAAAATATAAATGTTTGCTTTTCATCTTTTCAACACAGTCACAAATCACACAGCTGTGACAACAAATCTCTTTAAAATGTCCATTAACTGAGAGAAAGATCAAAACAACAGCAATAGATCTATTCTGTTCTTTTCTGTCTCTGTTCTTTTGTGGAGCACTTTGGGCTGCATGCTTGAATGTATGAAAGGTGATATATAAATAAAATGAGTTCAGTTGAGTTGTATCATCATTTAGAACATAGTGGTGCAGCAGTAAGGGCCATGCCATGACACATGATTGAAATGACAATGATGTATATGTCCCTCTAGTTTGGCCTCATGACAGTAAGAGAGGCTGGAGTGAACATTAAAGTATCACTTACTGAAGTCAATAAGTTAGAACAATACTTTAATCCGTCAGAATGACACTTTCTGACTCTGTACAAAGTTTGATTGCTAAGTTTGAAGCTAATTATTGACACACTTTTAGCTAGGCTATATTTCACACAGTCCCAATGAAAGAACTTCTTCATATAAAACCATGTTCTGTAATGCTAGGTGTGTTATCTGACATGTTATTATGCTCACATGATTTCTATAAAGGAGAAGAAAGGAACAAGTATTTTGGAGGCTACTTTATTTTACCATAGCGTTCATCGAGCACGCGCACGATGCCGGTGCTCAGCAGGTACTTCTCACGACGTAACCCGGCGGGGTGGGGCATGTTTACGACACTTCAACAGCTGTTTCCTGCAGATGTCCTCAGTTCAACTTTAACTCAGGGTTTTACTGCTGAACGATTCAGTCCGTGTTTTAAAACGACCAACATTCAACTTTCCAACAACTCAGAAAGAGAAACTGTGTCCTTCAAAAAGATACGGCCCTTACTGTCACCATGGCAACCAGTGGAACGTTAGTGGTGGGGTTACAGGAGGTCAACTTACAGTCAGGTGTAGATGTTAGCAAACTGCTATTATTTTATATATTCATTTAATTCAAGCAGTTATACTTTAGCCCATACTTACCTTCTCATAACACTATGTTGGGAACATTCTTCACATGTTTAACATAAACTAGATCAAAGTATGAGTTCAGTTCAGATTGCTTTATTGGCATGAACACTTCAGTTATTGATGAAGTAGTGTAAAAAAAACAAATACAATAATAACAATATTTTTTTTTTCATAGATTACACTGAAAGTTAATTTTTTTAACAATTCAACATAATATATCTTTATATAAATAATTAATATAATACAGTGGATTTATATATAATTAATCAGTATGATATAGTGGGTCTTTGTATAAATAATTAATAATAATTAATATAATACAGTGGATTTACTTATCATTAATCAGTATGATACAGTGGTTTCTGCAGCTTTGTCTGGAGCTCTGAGGATGCTCACATTCCCCCTGCTTTGTAAACATTCAGACATTCTTCCTGTTTCATAAACAGATGCTGCATTTGAGATATTTGAATTAAACATGCAACGTTTCGATATCAAAATAACAGCAAAAACGATCCTGAACAGTTAACCATGAGTGCTTTGCTGAAGTGAAAACTTAACTTGACACACCGTGAACACCTTGTGTAACTTAGGTCATGTGTGATGCTAGGCTACGAGGCACAACACAATATCACAGGTTGTTAACGTGTCTGAAGTTAGGAGTATGGAGTAGGAGTATTAAAGCCATGGATGAGAAAAATGAATGAGAGGAGGAAGAGTTTCATACATGATGCACTTTGAGACAAAAGTCAAATCACACTTCTGTATAAAGCAATTTCCAGGTCAAAATGCTCCACCACTCAATAGTAAACACAAGCTTCTCCTGCTTTTTGTCAGTTTACTTGAGAATAAAAAGCCAACACTTTGTCAAAACACCTGTTAGGCACTTAGAAAGACAACATGTCCTCTGCTCATCTGCAAAGTCTGCCACCAAACACTGTTAGGGTTCAAACTAGCAAAAAACGCCGCTCATACACAAACATGTTTCCCAAAAGCTTCCTTTGTGGCGTCTCACTTCTTGACTTTGTCTTCAAATTTAGCACATTTTAGTAAAGTGAGCAGCCGGCTGAGATTAAGAAGCTTCTATTTGCTGAGGTGATTCACTGCAGGCAGATCCTGTGGTCTGTGATTATTTATACTTCAACTGTATTATTTCTTACTCTCAGTGATGCAACCAAGACTTTTCTGCAACTGTATAACTTTAAATGTTTCAATCACCCAACTCCAACATCCTCCAACTCATGATTTCAACTCATCAACCTTTTTTTCCTTGTGATTTGCAGCTAAGGATCACCTGATGACTGATTTGACATCATGACAAATAACCAGGTTTAAATGAACAGTGTGTAACCATTTATTTCATATGACTGCAAAAGCAGAAGCATAATGCATGATCTGGTGCAGATTGGGGGGTGGGGGGAACTGCATGCTGTCTCCTTTCTCTCTGTCTCTGGACTTCTCTTCCACGTTCTGTTGTAAAAATGACATCACACATAAATTCTCCCTTGGATCAGATCTTTCATGGGATGTCTTGATAATTAATTATTCAAGTCCTGATAAAAACTATAGAAATGTACAGTATGCTTACCTTTTTTTAATGTGGGTTTACATTGAATGCTTGTGCAGCAGTTCAGGGGGACATCTAAGACGGCTTGTCTTTGCTGAAAATGAATACAAACGGACAAGGCAGAACATCAGTTAACAACTTAGTCAATGGTTTAAAAAGCTCTCCAGTCTGCTTTCCCTCTGTCATGGACTCAGCTTCCTGAGCTTCCTTGCTTTTCTAAGACATATGAGACAGATGTGTGTGAACAACAATACGTTCAGAAAAAAGGTGCAGTGCTTATCGCTTTGACATTTTTACCTCTAAATACAAATGAAGAGTTAATTTGCAGAAACAGATAACTCAGTTTTTATAAATAAAGTGATATTTCATATTTATAAAGTGATTTCTTGATTCAACAGGTCTGGCAGTAATCAGGTCTGGGTGTGGAGAGTGAAATTGAACTCAGCTTTCCAAAAAATCAGGTTAATCACAGTTAATTTGTGATTTAACAAGGGGGGGATACTTTTTCACACAGGGTCAGGTGGGTTTGGATCACTTTTTTCCCTTAATAAATAAAATCATCATTTAAAAACTGCATTTAATGTTTACTCTGGTTATCTTTGTCTAATATAATTTTTTTTTTGATGATGATGATGATGATCTGAAAAATTTAAGTGAGAAAAATGTGCAAAAATATGATAAATCAGGAAGGGGGCAAATACTTTTTCACAGCACTAAGACCTTTGCTTTCCCCCTCAGATCTGTCCAAAGTCATCCATGCTTTTACTTTTTCTGGTCTTGATTATTGTAATGCACCTTTAACAGGTTTCAATCAGAGCTCCCTCCACAGACTCCAACTAGTTCAAAATGCAGCCGCTCTGATTTTAACAGGCACATCAAAATACCAACACATCACTCGTGTCCTCACCAGCTTACATTGTCTGCCAGTTTTTTTATCATTTCGATTTTAAGATCTTGTTGATTACTTTTAAAATTTTAAATGGACAGGCCCCAAACTATTTAAGCAACCTTTTAACCCCTATGTGCCTGAGCGGCCCCTCAGGTCTGTGGATGCAGCTCTGCTGGTTGTGCCAAGACCCCGCCTTAAAACAAAAGAGGACCGGGCTTTTTCAATCAGAGCTCCAAGTTTGTGGAACTCCCTGCCACTGACAATTAGACAGTCCACAACCTTGACTGCTTTTAAATCCTCACTGAAAACATTTTTATACAAGAAGGCATTTCTCACCCCTAATTCTTGAACTTGCTCTGCATTCAGATGTCTTGTTTTGCTTCTGTCTTTTTTCTCCCCTGTTTGCACCGTTTTTTGTGCTTTGTAATTCTCTGTGTGAAGCACTTTGTAACCTTGTTAAGAAAAGTGCTATATAAATAAAGTTTATTGTATATTATATTACTGTATATCAATCAAGGGCACTTTGTTCTGTCATAGGCAAGTTATTGAATGACATTTTGAAATACTTTTTTATAACTGAAAACTTTGTCTTTGGTTTGATCTTTCAGTGTTCACAATGTTTTACTGACTAAATCCACTAGAGGGCAGTAAAGACCAGTGTTCATGTCAAAGTATTTTCACTGGGACTGTTTAGTTTGGGAAAAGCTGAAAACCAAACAACTGTTACGTCCTCAAAGTTCCCTTACTGTATCACTTTAGAGAACATGAAGTCCCTTGAACCAAACACAAATGTTTAACATCCTTTTCTGTTAATACTTCAATTCTACTTTAACCTCACTTTGTCAGTAAGACGTACTGAATTTCAGTGATGCCAACCAAGACTTTTCTGCAAATGCCACAGCAAATTGAAGGGAGTTGATATTTTGGTGTTAGGGCAATTTAAGAAAGTGCAGAGTTAATTTAACACTGATGTAGTCAAATTCATGAAAGTGCATCTTCAGTGTAAAAAAAGTTAGAGTCAAAATCGAGTGTTAACATGAAGTGTCAACAAATTAAATCTGTAAGTGTTAATGGCAGAATTTTTAACTCTATACTTTTCACTCTCAACTCTGAACCTGGATGTGACAGGATTTACCGTTCTCAGGTAAGAAAATACTTTCTGTAAAGGTTATTTTTTGATACAAATATTATTTCTTTAACGGTGCTTTTACTTTCAATTATTAACCACTGTTGCACTGTTAGCTTCTGTTATGCTGTAATACTCAAACTAGCCAACCTAACCAAATATCTTTAGTAGCTAACTCGTTCATTTCAGCTCGCCTAAACTTGATTTGATAGCAAATACCATACCAATGACACAAGTTTTAGAGACAGCGGTGCCAAAAACTGTTGATTAAGTTAAGTATGTCGAGTTTAATGTTAGGCTAACTGAAGCAATGTGTCTAGTTGGGTTGTTTTAATTCACGAGCAGCCCAAATGCTATGCGAAAACGGGTGGCGGGATTATCCTCGGTTTGTAAAACTTGCATTTCTGTGAGTCAGTGAGCATTTGAAGTCTGCTACACTACTACTGACTTGCTATATCTTGACTTCTCCGACAACATGTTGACACCGCGGTTTTGCAGTAAGTTGCTTCTCTTAAGCAAATCGATGTACAGCACGATATCTTTTTATTTTAGCGGGAAAGACAAAATGATTTACAAGAAGTCAAATTGCAGACTGCAGAGCTAAGACAATATCAAATTGATTTATCAATCTCTCTTCAGTGTCTCAGTGGTTTCTTGTCGAACATCTGTGAGACTGCTTGCTTATTGCTCTCATAATGGAGCTACATGTCAGTGCTCTTTAAAGTTATTACTTTTTTATTTGTGTTTTATTTGCTGTGTAAATGTTTAATGTCTTTTAGTTGAAGGTTTTTTTTCTTTACATGAATGACATGCAGGGTTGTCGTTTTGTTTTATAAAGTGTGAAATCTTTGATTCTTAAGTGCTTAGTCATATAAAAGTGACTCAAACTTTTGTGTCTTAGGTCTTCTAATAACACGAAGGATGCAGTAATATCTCACTGGCATTTTGTATGGTAAGATACTAATGGAAAGTATGTGATATTGGCATACAACAACTGTTCTTTCATTCATTTTAATTATAGTAAGATCCATTTTTCATGTACTTACAGGAATACAAAAAATGCTGGCAAAGGTGGAATACGGAGGAGTCCAAAAATACATCAAAGTTCCACAAAGTGATGGAAACTTTGATTTCCTCCAGTTTCTTCAAGAAGGTTGGTATCCACCTTACTTGAGAGAGCAGTCCCTCACTCACAATCTCTACTGTTGCTTAATGATACCTCATCCTTGGAACTAACCATTAATGAAAAACGACTCTTGTTCGCTGGTCTCACAGCTGCTAAAAAAATAGTGGCTTGCCACTGGAAACACCCGCATACACTTTCAGTGAGGGAATGGCTCTCCACTTACAGATATATTGCACTGCTGGAACTATCCACAGCTAGATCACATTATACTAAAACACAAAATGTTACTTGTTGGCTGAAGCTACTACAAAATATCTCTGGCTTACTATAGCTACTAGTGATTAGGTGCCCCTATATCATATGTTTATCTTGGTGTATGTACATATGCATGCATGCATGTTTCCTTCTTCATAAATGTATATGTACTATGTATGTAAGTATATGTGTATGTCTGTATATGTGCATATGGGTGTGTGTATATATGCGTATATATGTGTGTGTGGGTATGCACACATATGTGTGATTGTTTAAGTCTATGTACAGACTGTTAATGGGATACCAAGATGGGGGAGGGATTGGAATTTTATTTATATTTACTTTTCTTAGTTTACTATCAATGTCGTCATGATTAATAATTGATTATTGTTGTTACTATTATAATTATACTTTTACCAATACATTTTTTTTATTTATTTATTTTTAAATTTATTATTATTATTATATTACTATTTTTTTTTTTTTTTTTTTGCAATGTCAAAGCCACTGTAACACAAAATAAACAATAAACAATTGATCACAAAAAAAAAAGAAGGTTGGTATCTACATTCTAAACTACAATAGTTAACACTCAGCTTACAGATCTCAATGACATGGTTGATCTTGTAGCTTAATGTCATTTCTTTTTGATTTCTTACAGTAACAAACAAATTCAGTCTGCAGGCTCATCTTCTAACTGAAGGTGAGCTTAGACTGAATGATGAATCTGGTACTGAGATCGACGCAGATGTGTTTGATGAGCTCTTAAAGTCAGGGGTCCGAAAGTTTAAGGTTGGATACCGTCAGTATGTAGCTACAGGTAAGGCTTATTAAAAAATGTATTCAGAATAATTGACTCAGTCATTGATATGAATGCATTGATATTCCTGTTGATATGTAAGAAACACTTTCTCATTCTATCTCATTTTTAGTAAAATAGTTGTGAAGATGCATTTTCCATAATGTTTACAACTGAAGGTTAGATGTTGTTTTTTTTTTTGTTTTATGTGGTCTCATACAGGATCATCAACTCAACAGTGTTTTAAAACAGCATTGACTATGATTTGATCTGTCATTACATCATTGTTTTTAAGACCCCATAGAGTAAATAAAAGTATTTCTTTTTTTTAGATCTAGAAATCAATGTGGTCGCAGATGAATCACTGTCATCAGTATTGCCGGAGCCATCAGCATCATTGGCTTCATCCGCAGACCTTTCAGCATCACCAGCTTCTTCCCTTTCATCGGATTCAACTATTATTCTTCCATCTACAAAGAACAGGAGAAGGGGCCTGAGAGAGCTGGATTGTGAGGAAGCAAGACAGGTAAACCTTGAAACCATCAATATATTATATACAATATATAAAACTGTTGCTATTAGATCACCACTACTTGAACTACTATTCAACAAAACACAACAAAGTCAATATAAACAAAATGTATCAAGGCTGATTTTGAAAATGTTTTGTTTGCAGAAAGTTGATACTGTTCTGAGGTCAAATCCAAAGGGTGAAGAAATCTTCCAAGAGTATGACAAAACTAAAACGCTGTCAGATGCAACACGCAGACAGATGGTTAACATTCTGGTTGCAGAAATGACTGATTCATATGGGTAAAAATCTATCAAATGAACCAGAAGCTTCACATACACATACAATCAGACATACAGTACAGGCCAAAAGTTTGGACACGCCTTCTCATTCAATGCGTTTTCTTTATTTTCATGACTATTTCCATTGTAGATTCTCACTGAAGGCATCAAAACTATGAATGAACACATGTGGAGTTATGTACTTCACAAAAAAAGGTGAAATAACTGAAAACATGTTTTATATTCTAGTTTCTTCAAAATAGCCACCCTTTGCTCTGATCACTGCTTTGCACACTCTTGGCATTCTCTCGATGAGCTTCAAGAGGTAGTCACCTGAAATGGTTTTCCAACAGTCTTGAAGGAGTTCCCAGAGGTGTTTAGCACTTGTTGGCCCCTGTGCCTTCACTCTGCGGTCCAGCTCACCCCAAACCATCTCGATTGGGTTCAGGTCCGGTGACTGTGGAGGCCAGGTCATCTGCCGCAGCACTCCATCACTCTCCTTCTTGGTCAAATAGCCCTTACACAGCCTGGAGGTGTGTTTGGGGTCATTGTCCTGTTGAAAAATAAATGATCGTCCAACTAAACGCAAACCGGATGGGATGGCATGTTGCTGCAGGATGCTGTGGTAGCCATGCTGGTTCAGTGTGCCTTCAATTTTGAATAAATCCCCAACAGTGTCACCAGCAAAACCCCCCCACACCATCACACCTCCTCCTCCATGCTTCACAGTGGGAACCAGGCATGTGGATTCCAATCGTCACCTTTTTTGCGTCTCACAAAGACACGGCGGTTGGAACCAAAGATCTCAAATATTTGGACTCATCAGACCAAAGCACAGATTTCCACTGGTCTAATGTCCATTCCTTGTGTTTCTTGGCCCAAACAAATCTCTTCTGCTTGTTGCCTCTCCTTAGCAGTGGTTTCCTAGCAGCTATTTGACCATGAAGGCCTGATTCGCGCAGTCTCCTCTTAACAGTTGTTCTAGAGATGGGTCTGCTGCTAGAACTCTGTGTGGCATTCATCTGGTCTCTTATCCGAGCTGCTGTTAACTTGTGATTTCTGAGGCTGGTGACTCGGATGAACTTATCCTCAGAAGCAGAGGTGACTCTTGGTCTTCCTTTCCTGGGTCGGTCCTCATGTGTGCCAGTTTCGTTGTAGCGCTTGATGGTTTTTGCGACTCCACTTGGGGACACATTTAAAGTTTTTGCAATTTTCCGGACTGACTGACCTTCATTTCTTAAAGTAATGATGGCCACTGGTTTTTCTTTAGTTAGCTGATTGGTTCTTGCCATAATATGAATTTTAACAGTTGTCCAATAGGGCTGTCGGCTGTGTATTAACCTGACTTCTGCACAACACAACTGATGGGCCCAACCCCATTGATAAAGCAAGAAATTCCACTAATCAACCCTGATAAGGCACACCTGTGAAGTGGAAACCATTTCAGGTGACTACCTCTTGAAGCTCATCGAGAGAATCAAGAGTGTGCAAAGCAGTAATCAGAGCAAAGGGTGGCTATTTTGAAGAAACTAGAATATAAAACATGTTTCCAGTTATTTCACCTTTTTTTGTGAAGTACATAACTCCACATGTGTTCATTCATAGTTTTGATGCCTTCAGTGAGAATCTACAATGGAAATAGTCCTGAAAATAAAGAAAACGCATTGAATGAGAAGGTGTGTCCAAACTTTTGGCCTGTACTGTACATACACAGCAGTGTTCAGCCCTATGGATGGATTTTTCTAATTTCTAATAAATGTTTTCTGTCAATAGAAGAATTCCACCCACAAGTGCGCGGGTCAGTTATGCACAGGGAATTGTTACCCGGTTTCCATATCTTCAAGATCCATTTTCCAAAAATGGATATGTAAGTGTTTGTGTCCCTTTACATTTACAAAGTGTGTCGGTATATCATTTATCATATCATATTTATGTTAAAATATATTTTTTTGATTGCTTTTTATGTGTCTTTGTGTGTACATATGTGTGTGTGCATGCATGCAGGAACATTACTACGATCCGGAGGCAAATACCGGTTATCTTGCTTGGAGACTTAAGACAGTACAACGAAACACTTGCGATGGACCACGCGGGTGTTCCAGGCCGATTGTCAAGGACAGTCCAATGAGAAAACGGGAATCTCTGTTAACTGGTGACCAGCTGTTTGGTGACGAGTGCAGAGAGGCTATCTCTTTAATCAGACACTCAACAGATAAAGTGGTGGTTAAAGAGAAAATGAGAGCAACCTTTGAATACAGACAGAAGATGGTTCACGACAAGGATGCAACAGCTTCAGTGTTGGAGGTCTTCCCTCGTTTCCTTGACATACCTGGATTGGTAAGGATATGTACAGATCCCTTTAAAGTACTTTGAGTATTTTATACCTTAATCCTCGTAAGTGCAAAGCACTCATAAGAAACTTGTAAATGCACATTGTGTCTCTCTCAACAGATTGACCAGGACTTTTCCATAATGTTTGGGGATGAAGTATCTGGACGGTTCCTTGCAAGGTGGCCCTCATATTTCAAGCAGAAAGTCATCGCAGAATGCCAGAGTCTTCCTCAAAGTCCATATGTGGAGGAGCTGCTGGAACCTTTTAACCCTGAGGCAGAGAATGACTATGGTAAATATGTAGTACTGTATGCGAAATACCCCCAGCTGCCTAGTTTATTAAGTCTTACATGCAACAGTAAACTAAAACTAAATAATGTGTCTAAATAAACACATTCTATGCATGGTAATTTGAAGTTAAATTATAAACTATTTTACAGACTGTAACTAAAGGTTTAAGCTAAATGGCAACTGAAGTAAGTAATAACTTTTTTCTGTCTAAAATAATCTCATTTGTGTTCAAGGCTGGGATAGTGATATGTCGGCTCTCCTGTTGCTGTTGCATCTCCTGCCCCCTACATCAAGAGGCCACAAAAAAACAGCAAAGATAAGCTCAGCACAGGCAGCTAATCATCTTGTGAGATATCTTAAGGTATGTACTATTAGCTTTTCATACCACCAAAATCCTACGTTTTGTTTTCTGCAATTGTAAGAAGTGTTTGTTACAGGTTGATAGTGGACAGCAACAATTCATTTGATCTGGTATGTTATATTCATTATGTTTCTGTAAATCTGGTTCAAACTGCAGCAAGGAGCCAGCCTCACTACATTCCTGGACAAAGTTGATGCAAGACAGCCCTTCCTTCTCTGCATCGGTGAGCAAAAGAAGAAGATGGAAAAGTTCTTCATCATTGTGGACCAGAAAGCAATCCCGTGCGATGCTCAGACATCAGTTGCTGCTTTTGATGTTCTATTCAAAGCTCACTATGTCTTCAGCCTCTCTTATGATGAAGCTCTCTCCGGTTTCTACACTTTCATACAAACCACAGTTTACCACATTGATGTTGGGAACGCAAAAGAGAGCCCAAGAGTCAAGGAACTGAGAGCCCGAGTACTGCGTGATCGTTAAAATGCCACCAGAGTACAGAGGTCAGAACACAGTTAAGCAAACTGTCCAAGTGAGTTCACATGTTTTTTCTTCAAAACGCAATGTTAATAGTTAAAACAACTGTTATAATGTTTGATTTGTGCAACACGACACAAAACTAGTTTTCTTTGAATAATACTTAAAATGCCACTAGATTACGAAGGTGTTGAAAAACCTGTTTAACCATGTTCACATGTTTTGTATGTAAAAAGCACATGTTCACATGTTTTGTATGTAAAAAGCACCACAAAAATTGTTCAGGTCTTTGTCAGCATTTGAAATTTCAGCACGGGTTATATCCGGCAAAAAATCTGCGTTTAAAATGTGGAGAGCAAGGTTGTCCTTCATCTTTTTGTACTTACGTACAATGGCTTCAGAAAGCACCTTAACACTGCACATAGGCAACACCTTGATGAACAGGCCCTTACTAACCAGGAAGTTGCCACAGAATCACATTCTGAGGGGGATTTTTGAAGTGATCAGCCTACAACTTCTACATCCATGTTGCAGGTCCCCCCTCCTGTCACAAAAAACTGGCTTGATAGAATGTGTGGATCAATTGTTGCACACTTGCAAGCTTCTGGTATTTCTCAAAGTACTGTCCAAACAATAGTTTGTTCAATGGAGGAAGTTGTTAGTGATGTACAAAGTCAAGCACGAGAAGCAGTTCTCCAAACATTTTCTTCTGAAGCACAGCAGGCAGACATTTATAAAAAAAATAGTGCACAATTTAGATAAGTTAGATAACCCCTTTTCTGGATTTAATACAGAGAACAAGAGACAAAAATATTCTGATGAAAAATGGGAAATAGTTGAACCCAAAGAATTTGTCCTTGGTGTGAGACTGGATACACGGAGAGATAGAACTACAGGTGTCTTTAGTCAGATTCCTGTAACAGACAAGTACATGTATGTGCCCATATTAGGTACACTTAAATCCATTTTCAAAAATAGTGAGATAAGAGAGGCTTTTTTGCAAGAGAAACTGAGTAAAAAGGGATCATACAGAGATATCAATGATGGGTTATATTTCCAAAATCATTCTCTGTTCTCACAACAGAAGCAGGCCCTCCAAATTTTGCTTTATTACCACGATTTTGAAACTGCCAACCCATTAGGTTCCAAGAAGGGTGTCCATAAACTTGGGTGTGTCTATTTTACTTTCAAAAACCTCCCACCAAAGTTAAACTCTGTGATAATGAATGTACACCTTGCAGCTCTTTTCTACACAGAAGATTTAAAAAAATATGGCTTTGGTGAAATATTAAAGCCTGTAATTGATGATTTGAAAATTTTAGAAACAAAAGGAATCCAACTTCCATTTATTGAAGAACCATTATTTGGCTCTGTAATACAAGTCACTGGTGATAATCTTGCTTTAAATAGCTTGCAAGGCTTTGTTGAATCTTTCAGTGCAACACATTGGTGTAGGTTTTGCCGAACTAATAAGCAAGACATTCAGTCTGTGTTTAACGAGAGTGACCCTGGGCTGATTCTGCGCTCAAGAGAGCTTCACATTGAACATTGTAACGCACTAAGTGAAGTTCCTGCTCTAACTTCTGTTTATGGTGTTAAAAAACCTTGTGTGCTGAATTCATTAGAATATTTTCATAGCTCTGATCATTTTTCAGTTGATATCATGCATGATTTGTTAGAAGGTGTTGTACAGTATGAACTGAAATAGTTTTTTCAGTACCTGATAAAAAATGGATACATCTCTTTGAACACGCTGTTGGACAGGATACATAGTTTTAATTATGGTTACATGGAACGTAAAAACAGACCAAGTGTTTTAAAAGTGGATGATAACAGCAAACAGTTAGGTTTAAAGGCCATTCAGTCATTGTGTGTTCTCCGTAATACCCCACTCATCTTTGGTGATGTGGTTGAAAGGGAAAATAATCACTGGAAGTTTGTTCTCCTTTTGTTACAAATTGTTAATATAGTGTTTTCCCCCATCATTACTGATGGCATGATTTGTTACCTAAAACATTTGATCCATGACCACCACACCATGTTCAAAACTTTGTATCCTGATCAAAAATTGATACCCAAGCACCACTTAATGATTCACTATCCAAGATGTATTCAAAAAATTGGCCCTCTCATTCATATGTGGTGTATGAGATTTGAAGCTAAACATTATTTTTTTAAAAAGTCTGTTAAAAATTTTAAAAACCTTACAAAATCTCTGGTCGAGCATCACCAGCGTCAACTTGCATTTTGCTATGAAAATTATTATTTTAAAAGATTTGAGGTTGGTCCTATTAAAATCAAAACCATAGATGACCTGGAAGGTGGAGAATTACTGTGTCAGATTTTACATTTAGATGCATGTGCAGATGTTTCAACTACAAGTTGGGTCAGAAATGATGGCACTGAGTACCAGGTTAATCTGTTTATATGCACTGGAACATCCTATGATCTACCTGTGTTCAACAAAATCTGCAATATCATAATACACGAACAGCGTGCTTTTATTTTAGGATGTACAGTTAAAACAATGTTCTTTGATGAACACTTTCATTCATATTGTATAGAGGAGAATATTGATGAACATGCTTTGATATGCATTGACCAGCTTACTTATTTTAGACCTTTTGATAAGCAATATTCTAATGAAAATGAGAGAGCATATATTATTCCATATTGTCATATGTTTTAGAAGATGTTTAAGATGCCTATGTGGTGCATATGTTTTAAAATTAAACAAAAATGTGTTCTTAAATGTGGTTTGATCTTTCAGTGTTCACAATGTTTTACTGACTAAATCCACTAGAGGGCAGTAAAGACCAGTGTTCATGTCAAAGTATTTTCACTGGGACTGTTTAGTTTGTGAAAAGCTGAAAACCAAACAACTGTTAGGTCCTCAAAGTTCCCTTACTGTATCACTTTAGAGAACATGAAGTCCCTTGAACCAAACACAAATGTTTAACATCCTTTTCTGTTAATACTTCAATTCTACTTTAACCTCACTTTGTCAGTAAGACGGACTGAATTTCAGTGATGCCAACCAAGACTTTTCTGCAACTGTATAACTTTAAATGTTTCAATCATCCAACTCCAACATCCTCCAACCCATGATTTCAAATCATCAACCTTTTTTTCCTTGTGATTTGCAGCTAAGGATCACCTGATGACTGATTTGACATCATGACAAATAACCAGGTTTAAATGAACAGTGTGTAACCATTTATTTCATATGACTGCAAAAGCAGAAGCATAATGCATGATCTGGTGCAGATTGGGGGGTGGGGGGAACTGCATGCTGTCTCCTTTCGCTCTGTCTCTGGACTTCTCTTCCACGTTCTGTTGTAAAAATGACATCACACATAAATTCTCCCTTGGATCAGATCTTTCATGGGACGTCTTGATAATTAATTATTCAAGTCCTGATAAAAACTATAGAAATATACAGTATGCTTACCTTTTTTTAAATGTGGGTTTACATTGAATGCTTGTGCAGCAGTTCAGGGGGACATCTAAGACGGCTTGTCTTTGCTGAAAATGAATACAAACGGACAAGGCAGAACATCAGTTAACAACTTAGTCAATGGTTTAAAAAGCTCTCCAGTCTGCTTTCCCTCTGTCATGGACTCAGCTTCCTGAGCTTCCTTGCTTTTCTAAGACATATGAGACAAATGTGTGTGAACAACAATACGTTCAGAAAAAAGGTGCAGTGTGTATCACTTTTACATTTTTACCTCTAAATACAAATATGTTTTCAGACAGAATCAGATGTAAAAGTATATACTCATCTTTTTTTTAAATGTGGTTTACAATGAATGCTGGTGCAGCAGATCAGGGGGACGTCTAAGGCTGCTGGTCTTTACTGGATATAATGGACACAATGGAGACAAACAGACAAGGCAGGATAAAAGTCAACAACTTATTCCATACAGTTTAAATGTTACAACTGTTGATTGGTGATGAAATTACATCAAATCTAATAAAATAGATCATCATTTTTGAATAATGTTTATAGAATATCATTTTAACTTGTCCTGTAAAAATAATGTTTCACACCTAAATTTAACATTTTGAAACACTGATGAAGAACTGAATAAATCTATACTTATCTTTGTATTTAAAGAGAGTCACTGAGTATGATGTCCTGGTCCAAAGACTCTGGTCTCGTCTCGTCTTTGAACCAAGGTGTCCTCATGTCTTTTAGCGTCCTCTCTCTAAAAGACAAATGATAGACAAGGTATCTGACAGTCAACAAACAACTTCTTCTAGCTTTGACAAACTGGAGAAAAAAAAACTGGAAATCAATAAAAAAACATACTTTTTTAAATGAATGGAATCACAAAGTCTGCTGTTTCTTTTCTTGTTGATTGGACTCCTCTTATTTTTCTATGAGACAAATTGCACATGAGTCAGAACATGATGCCATATGTGCAGTAAATGTATATGTATGTTTATGTGTAGAGTTTATATATAGTGTATGTGTCCCTTCTTACCTGACTGGCTGCTCTAGTTTACTGGAAGAGGAGTGTAGGACAGGTTAACATCATCACCAGCTTCTTTCTTGTTGTTTCTGTATTCTTCTAGCAGCCTCATCGTCCTCATCCTCTTCCTCTCTTTGTTGGATGAGTATTGTAGTTGTCTCTTTGTTGTTTTGTAATATATCCTTTCATTCCTTTCTTGAGGTGAAATTTGAGGCTAAAGCTGCTTCTGATGAGTCCAGATTCATTCATAAAGTCACAATTCCCAAAGTTCCCTTGAAGTTGCCACCATGTTGGACACACAGGCCAGCTCCAAGAAATAAAGAAAGGTGCAAGACGCACCAAAAACACTGACCTGTGTCCCACCACCATGATGGAATAAACTATTTACATTATGTCACCCTCAGCAGGTGTACATGGGCCCAGGTAGAAGACCACTGGATGGATGTTGGTCCTGCAAGGCGCAAAGACCAGCCCTCAGGGGTCACGATTCTCCACCTGGTTAACCTGCCAGATGCTGAATCCACAAAGGACACACCAAAAGCTCTTGTTCCTGTGTTTTCCTGCTTCTTCTTTAGACCTCTTTGTTTCATCCTCTTGTATTTTCTTTGCTGGATCTACAGTCCTCTTGGCTGTCTTGTTTTGTAATTTTTTTTAAATAGTTGCTGCATATATCCTTTTATTTCCGTCTTTACCTTCAGTCTGAATTTTGTGATGAGTCCAATTTCTTAAAAAAGAGTCACAGTCCTCAAAACCTCCCTCAAAGTTGCCACCATGTTGGACACACAGGCCAGCTCCAAGAAAGAAAGAAAGGTGCAAGACGCACCAAAAACACTGACCTGTGTCCCACCACCATGATGGAATAAACTATATACATATGTACAATATGTAACCCACAGTCAGACATGTTCTTCTTGTGGGTACATGTGCCAAAGTAGAAGACCACTGGATTGGTGCTGGTCCTGCCAGACGCAAAGACCAGCCCCCAGTCTTCACAATAATCTAGATGGTGGACCTGCCAGATGCTGAATCAACATTGGATAGATCAGAGCTTCAGCACTTCATCACAGTCTCAAGTGTTTCTTTGGTGGAGACTGGCTCTCTTCCTCTGAATCCCTCTTCCTCTTCTTCCGTGTCTGTGGAGTATACGCATACCTTGCAGACTTTCTGACAAACCCACAGAGGACTGACATGAGAAGGTGTCCATCCTGGCTGTAGGTGGTTACTCTCCAGCGGTTGGTCAGCTCAGTGCCATCAGCGTCGAACACAGTGGAGATGACTCTGCTGATAGTTCGGTCATCAATCTTCGTGAAAGTGACGCAGTTATCAGGGTCGGCCATCAGGGTCCCAAGGTCCGTCCTCTCAGGAAGAACTGGAGTCTGCATGTTCGGAGGGGGAGAGTCGGAGCCTGCAGGAGGCACCATCACACCATCTGGTCCATCCATTGGTCTGGTGTTCTCTCTCACGTCCAGCTCGCCAAAGGGTGTGGTCAACAAGTTAACACGAAGGAACACTTCGGCCTGAATCATAGGGAAGTCCTTTGAACCGGTGACCAGGTCGTGGTAAAGGCTCAACATGGAGTGACTCAAGACCTCAGTGTCTGAGCTGCACAGAGGCCGGTTCCTCAAGTTTGTAACAAGCATTTGAAGAACTGGTCCTGGCCTTGGGAGCTCCACTAAAAGAAAGAAAAAGGAAAACATTTGTTACGTAACTTTGGACATGACTGGAGTCATTTAAGTCTGGATAAAAATGTCTAGATAGCTGTGAATACATGAGAGTGATGACAGTCAGTGCTGCACTTCAAATAATTCATCACCTGCCAAGATTTGAATTCTTAGATTGAGACATGTTAGATGAAGGACCTTGTTTTTAGAGTTCTTTACTTGTTTTTAATCTTTGGATGTATGGTTGAATCTTAAATTGATTATGAACATGTCTTTTTTGTCTCAGTTAGTCTGGGAATCTTAAATTGAGTGAATGACTGTTAAAATAAGCTACATTGGTTGTCTCACCTAAAGTCTCATCAAAATAAAACTTGTTTCAAGATTGAGTAACAACTTCAAGTTGATTTAAGAATAACACATGAGGCATCTCTTCAAGACACAGTTCAGCTTGTATCTTATTGATGCTCATAGTTCTGCTGTATGGTGATATATCTGTTTTAGTTTGGCTCTAAAGACTGTTGATTCAGTATGCATCAACCCTGAGCCACTATTAAAGTGTTCTTGATGTTATATGTTGTTAATCCTGACATGTATTAAATGTTGCCAGTAATCCAGTTTGCTGTTGTGGTTTCTGTAGAAACATTTCAGAGGTATATTCTAAGAATAAGACCTGGTTTAAAGATTTTAGTTTTAAGATGGGTTAGGGTTTATTTTAAGATGAGTCAGCTTATATCAAGAAACAGTGTAATCATAGTTTTCTAATAGTGAGTCATTTTTTACTTAAATTGATGTTTTTCTTCCCCAGGCCTTAATTTGCTCAAATTAAGTATACAAAATAAATACATGAGATTTTCTTTGCTTATATTCAGTATATTTCACTTCTAACTGTGCTGTAGGAAGTTTGTTTTTAAGTAGTTTGAGCTAAAATCATCATATTCTACTTATTTCAACCCTTTTAATATGTTTCAGAGCCTGCTTATTTCTAGATTTAACAATCTCATTTTAAGATTTCTTATCAAGTTGAATTAACTCACTGCATGGACAGATCATTTCACTAGTTTTAAGACATTTTCACCTTGAATTAAGTTTTTTTTACCCTATATTTAAGCTTCCCTTTTTGCAGTGTGTAAGTACATGTCTAAAATACAGATTTGCATAGCGCAACTTTAAATCCAACTTTATCATTCAACTATAAACAAATCCTCCAAAAATGTTGGCTCTTGAACTAAAGTAAATAAATGAGTAAAGTCAGTTTGATCTGGCTTTTAACTTTGAGTCATTTCCATTTAGCCCTGGACTGCATTATTACCACTATGACCATTGTTTTAGCATCATTTTACTTATTCTATTCTTTGTTATTATATCATATTTTATTTTCATATTATTTTAGTTTTCTGATTTTATTTTATTGATTTGATCATCATGATTTTATTTTTTTGAAATGACTGAAAATTCTTAATAAAAATGCTGTATTAATCCCCCTCCCAAAAAAGAAGAGGCTCAAGGAAAAAGGGTAATGTTAAAAATCTAAATGTTTGCTTTTCATCTTTTCAACACAGTCACAAATCACACAGCTGTGACAACAAATCTCTTTAAAATGTCCATTAACTGAGAGAAAGATCAAAACAACAGCAATAGATCTATTCTGTTCTTTTCTGTCTCTGTTCTTTTGTGGAGCACTTTGGGCTGCATGCTTGAATGTATGAAAGGTGATATATAAATAAAAAGGAGTTCAGTTGAGTTGTATCATCATTTCTAACATAGTGGTGCAGCAGTAAGGGCCATGCCATGACACATGATTGAAATGACAATGATGTATATGTCCCTCTAGTTTGGCCTCATGACAGTAAGAGAGGCTGGAGTGAACATTAAAGTATCACTTACTGAAGTCAATAAGTTAGAACAATACTTTAATCCGTCAGAATGACACTTTCTGACTCTGTACAAAGTTTGATTGCTAAGTTTGAAGCTAATTATTGACACACTTTTAGCTAGGCTATATTTCACACAGTCCCAATGAAAGAACTTCTTCATATAAAACCATGTTCTGTAATGCTAGGTGTGTTATCTGACATGTTATTATGCTCACATGATTTCTATAAAGGAGAAGAAAGGAACAAGTATTTTGGAGGCTACTTTATTTTACCATAGCGTTCATCGAGCACGCGCACGATGCCGGTGCTCAGCAGGTACTTCTCACGAGGTAACCCGGCGGGGTGGGGCATGTTTACGACACTTCAACAGCTGTTTCCTGCAGATGTCCTCAGTTCAACTTTAACTCAGGGTTTTACTGCTGAACGATTCAGTCCGTGTTTTAAAACGACCAACATTCAACTTTCCAACAACTCAGAAAGAGAAACTGTGTCCTTCAAAAAGATACGGCCCTTACTGTCACCATGGCAACCAGTGGAACGTTAGTGGTGGGGTTACAGGAGGTCAACTTACGGTCAGGTGTAGATGTTAGCAAACTGGTATTATTTTATATATTCATTTAATTCAAGCAGTTATACTTTAGCCCATACTTACCTTCTCATAACACTATGTTGGGAACATTCTTCACATGTTTAACATAAACTAGATCAAAGTATGAGTTCAGTTCAGATTGATTTATTGGCATGAACACTTCAGTTATTGATAAAGTAGTGTAAAAAACAAATACAATAATAACATTTTTTTGTTCATAGATTACACTGAAAGTTAATTTTTTTAACAATTCAACATAATATATCTTTGTATATGAAATTAATATAATACAGTGGATTTATATATCATTAATCAGTGTGATACAGTGGGTCTTTGTATAAATAATTAATATAATATAGTGGATTTATATATCATTAATCAGTATGATACAGTGGATTTATATATCATTAATCAGTATGATACAGTGGATTTATATATCATTAATCAGTATGATACAGTGGGTCTTTGTATAAATAATTAAAATAATATAGTGGATTTATATATCATTAATCAGTATGATACAGTGGGTCTTTGCATAAATAATTAATAATAATTAATATAATACAGTGGATTTATATATCATTGATCAATATGATGCAGTGGATTATATATCATTAATCAGTATGATACAGTGGATTTATATATCATTAATCAGTATGATACAGTGGGTCTTTGTATAAATAATTAATAATAATTAATACAATACAGTGGATTTACATATCATTAATCAATATAATACAGTGGATCTTTGTATAAATAATTAATATAATACAGTTGATTTATATATCATCAATCAGTATGATACAGTGGATCTTTGTATAAATAATTAATATAATACAGTTGATTTATATATCATCAATCAGTATGATACAGTGGATCTTTGTATAAATAATTAATATAATACAGTGGATTTATATATCATTAATCAATATGATACAGTTGATTTATATATCATTAATCAGTATGATGCAGTGGGTATTTGTATAAATAATTAATAATAATTAATATAATACAGTTGATTTATATATCATTAATCAGTATGATGCAGTGGGTATTTGTATAAATAATTAATAATAATTAATAAAATACAGTTGATTTATATATCATTAGTCAGTATGATACAGTGGGTCTTTGTATAAATAATTAATAATAGTTAATATAATACAGTTGATTTATATATCATTAATCAGTATGATGCAGTGGGTATTTGTATAAATAATTAATAATAATTAATATAATACAGTTGATTTATATATCATTAATCAGTATGATACAGTGGGTCTTTGTATAAATAATTAATAATAGTTAATATAATACAGTTGAGGTTGCGTCTCGGCCGCCAAGTCCTCTGTCGTGACCTAACTTTTAAACGGTTTTACGCAACTGATTTTACGCTGCGCTTTTCAGACTCTAATTGCTTTTAACTATACCTTTTACAGCACTTGGGGTTTCAATAATCAACTCCCTGGATAATTGGTTATTGGAGAAACAAACCGGGCATACGCTCAGGTAAACATGGCTCCACTTACCTCGCCTCCAGCTGCCAGAGCTGTGTCAGTCTTGACCAGAAAATCCTCGAGTTGGAGCAAACAATATCCACACTCTACAAAATCCAAGAATCCGAGAAGTACACCGACACAATCCTCTTTGGCCCTGCATCAGCCACCTCCAGAGCCGATGAGCTGAATGACATGGCACCCTACACTTCACCGGCCACAGCGTCCACACCACCGGCTGTTGCTCACGCCGCTGCTCCTCTTCCTGCCCAGGGCAAGGCTCCCGAGGACCGCTGGCTACGGCTCGGGCTTAAATCCAAGGCTCCGGTGAGCTCTACGACTGAAGTGCGCTCAAGGAAACTTCATTAAATGAGTGTAGATAATTACGTACAACTGATAAATGCAAAGAAATAGGCTGTAAAGGAATTTAAGGCCCGTTTTTAGAAATGCATATTTTAGAAAACAATAATATTATGTATCACTGTGAATACAATTGTGAATACTTTTTAAAATTCTGAATATTTTCATTACAGGAAATAATTCATATTTACTTCTTTCCTCTTTCTGCAGGAATGGAAGCTGCCTCATCAAAAGACTTGAATAGCAGTTCCCCAACCCTAGACCTTCATAGAGGACTTTTTCTCATGTCTGCTGGAGACCACCTTCAACATGGAACTGGAAATGCCTCCTCTTAGCATCTTTATTTTTCTGTGATTTATTTCTGCAGATTATTTTGCATGATTTATCTTCAGGTTATTTACCCGTAAATTATGCACCATGTTACTGTTGGTGATTGTTGTAAACATCATTGTCAATGTTTTTTGTGTTGTTTACTTCAATTTTCAGTAAAGACACATTTTCTGTAGTTGTGTTTGTTCGTATAAAAAAGAAGAACCAATAATTTATTTTACACTATGAGAATTTCAAATACAACAAAGATAAGCATATAAATACTTATAACCATATACAATATTTTACAATTTTAATTTATTGTGCTATTTTAGTTTTTATTTACAGATTGCCTCTGGATTTTTTTCCTCATTTCATCCTGCCACTGCTGTTTGGTGATGGCTTCAAAAGCAGGGCAATGCACTTTTCCATAGTAGTGGCTATGGACAGTTTCGGCAGTGTGGAACTCGCCACACTTTTTGCAGGTGTTAGCTGAACTGTTCTCCTGTATGGCATCTTAGGTGTGGCTCCTTCTGGGCCCCTGTTTGTGGGCTCGTACCCTGGAAGACCACAGGAACTAGTACCATTCCAACATTTTGTCCAGTTGGAGAGACTAACTGGGTCGTCAGAATGGGTGCTGGTGCTGAGGGGCTGGCAAACAAAGGTCTCTTGCCTGGGGTTTTGGGCAAGATGGTGTGGTGGACCTTACTAGGACCACTCTGCCTCTGATATGCCTGACCTGTTACGCTCTCAGGCAGCCAATATTGGTGTCCCTGCTGTGTTGGTTTAGGTTGAGCCGGTAGATACCTTGCCTCCTGTCCTGAAGAGGCTCTGCAGATTTCCGAATCTGGCAGATTGTCTCCTCGGTCTGATGTTATACCACTGGATGAGTGTTTGGTTCACTTTTCAGGCAAGTTTTGTCAATCCAAATTTTAAATGGTCATAATTTAATCTGTGCTATCACGGTAAATAATGTTAACTTTTAAAATTGTAAATAATTTTCTACAAAACTGGGCTCCCAAAATGTTGTAATTTTATAGATTTCAACTTTTAACATGCACATAGTATTGTCACACAAAAGTCACTTAACACATACCAATATTTAACACTTTGTTGCTTGTAATAAAAGGCAATATGAAACACATCTGCATCATGTAATGCAGGTGTTGTGCCATGGAGAGGGAGCATTTGTAAAAGTTGTTAAAAATGTTCACCACTGTGTGGCACTAGTGTGCTAAAGATTGACTGACAACAATGAAGGCGAACAGAGTTTACCAACAGTCACTTTGTTCCCCTGAGAAGAAGGACACATCCAAATCTGCTCATACATGGTAGATGGATGGTAGACAATCTTAGCATGAGCATACAGCCTTTGTAGATGTGAAGTAATCAGTGGATCTTTAAGGATATCATTTGTTTGGATACAACCAGGGTGAAGGCTGCAAAGTCAGATAAAATGTTCTCTCCCAAACAACAGCAGTCAGGCCACTGAGCTGGAGCACTGCTTGCACCTTACAAGCAATGGGGTGGTGCTCTCCACACCAGGTGTTCTTGAGGGCTTCTTTGGTGTTCGGTACCGTCCACTCGAAAGTCTGTCCTGATGTCAAGCAGCGTATACCACGCTGCTTGTCATGCTCATCAATGCTGTCCCACAGGTCTTCATACCTGGGTTTTCACCTCAACAATAAACTGGACTGGTCACACAACACTGTACAGGAAGGGCCAAAGTCGTTGCACCTGCTTAGAAGACTGAGGTCCTTCGGGGTGTGCTGGACTGTTACGGACTTTTTAGGACACTGTGGTAGCGTCTGCACTCTTCTATGCAGTGGTCTGCTGGGGAGCAAGGAGCACAGAGAGGGACAGGAAAAGACTGAACAGACTGGTCAGGAGGGCCAGTTCTGTCCTGGGCTGTCCTCTGGACTCCATAGAGGAGGTGGGTGAGAGGAGAATGTTAGCCAAGCTGACATCCATCATGGGCAATCACTCTCACCCCCTGCATGAGACTGTGGGGTCCCTTAGCAGCTCCTTCAGCAGCAGACTGAGACTCCCACCCTGCAGGACGGAGCGCTACCGCAGGTCCTTCATCCCATCTGCAATCAGACTGTTTAACACCAGCACTGCAATGTCCTGTTAATTACCTGCTAATAATCTGATATCATCTTCATTTCACTACATGGCAGTTACTGTGTAACTGGGCACTATGTCTCAGTCTTCCCAGGTCACTGTTAATGTTTATGATTCACACCGACAAACTATTCTGTCAATCTCCCATCTGAATCGCACTGATTTGTCATACTGTGTATGTTTTTTCTAATAACCTGGTGCAATTTTATCTGTGCAATAACTTTGCTATCTATTCATCAGATAGAAGTGTACCTAGTGTTTATATATCTGTTATATTTGACATATTTTATTCTATTTTATTTTTATTTTATCATTACTATTATTAGGGCCCGAGCACCGCTGGTGGCGAAGGCCCTATTGTAACCCTAAGGATTATTTTTCTCATTTCTTCCGCCACTTAAAACACATTTTTGGACCCCTGAACGTGAATGAAAGCGCGGATATTTTTGCACACTCATCGGGCCTGGTGAAAAATTTACTAATTTATGGGTAAAATTGCAAAAATGTGCTCGCTAATGTCCCCTAAAATTTTCAAAAACGCCTTCGTATTGAGCTACTTGCGTGAAAAATTTTACGCATATTCATGGCATCAGGACGCACATAAAAGCCTCTCACACCCATATCCCAAACTCAACAGGAAGAGCGCCACCTATTTTTGAAAATCAAAAATGGCTCCAAAAACGTCCAAATAAGGGTGCATACTTTTGCTATTAACTCCTAGAGCTTTTCTCCGATTCAGTCCAAACCAAGGTCAACCTATAGTAAACCCATTGACGATTAATACAAAGTAAAGGCATTCCGTTTAGATGAAAGCTGTGGGCGTGTCAGACTTTGGGGTGGGGCATCAAATAAAAAAACGTCGGAAAATTGATTTTTGTGACTTTAAAATGCATGTAATTTCACCTCATCCAACACACTCATCAGTCCTGGGAAAATTGCGACATTTTATCGGTTTCCCAAAAAAAGTCGAAAAAATGTGCTCACTAGCGCCCCCTACAGTTTTCAAAAACCCCTCCCCATAGAGGTTATTTTGAGCTACATGCTTGAAAAATGCATACTTTCGTTATCTTCTCCGAAACCACTTCTCCGATTCATTCCAAACCAAGGGCAACCTATAGAAGACACATTGACGATTCAAAACTGTTCGAAGGCGGCGGCTGGCGTAGGCAAGGGCCCGTTCATCGCCGCTTGCGGCTTCAATTGTTATTATATTTTTTAACTATGTTAGTACATTGTTGTATTCCCCTGTCCCGTGTTGTAAGCTGCTGTATCAAAAGAATTTCCCCCAATGGGGATCAAATAAAGTATATCTTATATCTTATCTTGTGCACGCTCAAAGCCAGGCATACCTTCTTCTTCTTCTTCTTCTTCTTCTTCTTCTTCTTCTTCTTCTTCTACCTGTCCAGGTTAAATTCCTTGTATTATTGCCACCTACTAGACTTTGGTGTGAAGTGGCGGATTTGAACCCCTAGCCTTTGTAGCTACTTTATTATTTCAAGTAGGCCTGAATTAAAAGAACAGTAAAATAGCTTTCTTCATTATGTAATTAAAGGTTACTTAAATAAAATCTAGTAAGAAGCACATATTTTGATAACTGAGTACTGGTAGGGTTAGGGTTAGTAGGGTTAGGGCTCATATATTTATGTTAAGATAGCTATTAGGTTTTACAGTGTGGGTCTTTGTTAATAATTTAACATAGAGTGGTCTAGACCTGCTCTGTTTGTAAAAGCGTATTGAGGTAACGTTTGTTGTGATTTGGCGCTTTACAAATAAAGATTGATTGATTGAATGATTGATTCATGTACACAAATAAGTTATCTTTTGAAAATAGACATAATATTCTGTTTTGAAAAAAAGACAGTAAAAATCTTTATAAGGATTCAGTATAGATGCCAGGTCAAGGCAACAAGACCTTTCTTACCCAACTCAACCAAGAAGGGATCATTTCAGTGTAAAACTATATAAAAAAGGTAAGTCTCATTTTCTGTCACACATCCCTTGTTGGATTGAAGGCAGATGATGTTTCCACATTTTCTGGAGAAGCATGCATGTTTTAAAGGTGACATATCATGCAAAATGGACTTTTTAATGGTTCTTTACCTGAAATATGTGTCCCTGGCATGTCTACAAACCCCCCCGAGAATGAAAAAAATCCATTCTGCCCCTGTTCTGATTTCTCCACCTTTCTGTAAATGTGTGTGAAACGAGCCGTTTCAGACTTCAGTGTTTTTGTTACGTCACAACAATATCCGGTCTGTCACGGAGTCAGAGCTCGGAGCTTGTTCAGCCCATAGACTGTATAAAATAATACTGAATCCCTCCTCCGTTTTTCATTACCTGCACACATGTGTGCTAACAAGGAGCTTAGAAGGGAGGCATGCTAGTTGTAGGCTGTCTTAATAAACACAAAGGTCGGTTTTACTCCCCACGTCTGCAGATTTGAAGATCTAGTGGATGATTTTTATTTATCATGGATAAGTGCTAGCGCTAGTTAGCATAGCTACATGTCGTAGCTGTAGCTGTGTACCAAGACACACGTCTACATACTGACAAATAAAACAACAAGAAACACAGAATCTGTGACCAATCCTTCAGAAAAGGTCCCGCTGCCTTTCTGGCAGAGGTCGGTTTTACTCCCCACGTCTGCAGATTTGAAGATCTAGTGGATGATTTTTATTTGTCATGGATAAGTGCTAGCGCTAATTAGCATAGCCACATAGCTACATGTTCATAGCTGTGGCTGTGTACCAAGACACACGTCGACATACTGACAAATAAAACAACAAGAAACACTAAATCTGTGACCAATCCTTCAGAAAGGTCCCGCTGCCTTTCTGGCAGAGGTTGGTTTTACTCCCCACGTCTGCAGATTTGAAGATCTAGTGGATGATTTTTATTTATCATGGATACGTGCTAGCACTAGTTAGCATAGCCACATAGCTACATGTTCGTAGCTGTGTACCAAGACACACGTCGACATACTGATAAATAAAACAACAAGAAACACTAAATCTGTGACCAATCCTTCAGAAAGGTCCTGCTACAGGCGCCTCTCCATCAGGATCAGATTCTGGATCAGATTCAGAGGGTTGAAGTAACGTGATCTCTGAGCAGCCGTGTATACTCAGCCAACATGTAAACATTAGATCAACGTGCCGGACAGCCGAGGCACATCCACTTCCTGAGGGGGCGTGGTCAGAGAGAAAACAGAGTGTTCTGAGGAGGACTGAAGAAGCGGGTTTTTCAGGCAGACCAAAATCTGATTTCAAAGTGTTTTTTTGAGCATAAACTTTAAAGACATGTCTTGGGGACCTCTTAGACCAATATATATATTGATGAAAAAAGCGTGATATGTCACCTTTAACATGTCCCATTTTCATTCCAGGTAACAGACATGGCTGCAACACGACAATTAAAAACTCATCATGTCATCTTTAATTTTACAATCACCATACTCTTTACCTTCCAGTGTCTTCAAAACATAAAAAATAAATACATTATGTTACAAAACATTTCCAGTGTCTCAGATCAGTTAAAAAAAGAGGACATTTAACATTCATTGATCAAAGGACAAAAAAAAACACTGGGGTTGGATAGCAAGAAGGGCATTTCATGAGTGGTAAACAAGACTTAAATTTCCAGAATATTAGCTGCAAAATGCAAGAAAGATGAAATAACTTTTACTTTAAACTTGAGAAATCAGCAGTAGACATGACTCATTTGTACTGAAGGGTTCATCTATGCCAAGTTTGGATAAAGAAAATGACTGGCAGCTGAAATCCAGCACAGAGTACTTGAAAGGTCCTACAAACTTGCATCAAAGACCAACAAATGTTGTTCAAACCAAACTATTTTGTGATAAAACTGAGTAGACAGTGAAGTAACTCCAACCTGAGAGTGCACATTTACAGTTTTTCATGACTTTGGTAACCAAAAGTGTTTTGCATTGGACAAACAGGCGGCATATATTCTGAAAAAGGAAGGCTTCAGGTTCATAGTAGTCAGACTGAAAACATTTTTAAGCAGACTATTTGTATAAAAACATCAATTAAGGCCCTTCTGCTCAATGTGTTCAGATATTTTTGGATACTTAGAAAAATACACATCACAACCTTGAATCACTTGTGAGTATGCCTAAGGCTTCAGATCAGGAATGTGATTTTCATGACTGAAAAGCTTCCTAAAAAAAGGCAATATAGTTTTTAATGTAAAAGCTTGTCCTTGCTACAGCAGAAAACAAAAATAGTTAATTTGTTTTTATCACCTTTTATTTTATCTACTCATAAATTCCACTCTAAATGCACTGCTTTGAGAGGCTCATGAAGCCAAAGGAAAAGAGCACTTGCTGTGTTATAGCCCCAGTGGATAATATCCAAACTTTAAAATGAACAAAGACTTCAAGATTTTCAGACTTATAGAATTTGCAGTTCTTGAAATCCTGTAGGACTACAAATGCATTATTGTTTATTTAGACTGTGTTTACACACAGTATAAGTAACTCCTTTTTCAGGAGAGGGAAGCTGGCCACTCACTTTAAGCATTGAAGTGTGAGCCAACGTAATGAGCCATCACAGATCTCCATATCCAGTAGATGAACAAGATTTTGTGGCTTGCAATGCATCATGGCAGAAATGTTTCTATCTCTTCCAATCCATTCCCTGCAATGTTTTTGGCACACGTGGCTCCATTGTATCCTCCTTGTAAGACCAACATACCTTTCCCTTTATTATTTCTCACATCTGTGTATCACATCCATTTGTTTTTCTTGTCTCAGGCAGTCTTAAAGTTCACCATTAATACTGCTCTTCAGAGGGAGGAATCATGGAAGGACGGACTGACTGGCAGATTATGGTAGAGAAATGGAGAATACTTTTTCCCAACTTTCAACCAATCAAGCATATCTGTCCGTCTTGATTTTTCTGTTCTTTTTTCCCCATCCTCTTTGTCTTCTTCCTATTGTGTCCTCTCCTCCCTGAACAGTTTTTTTTGCTCCTTCTCTCACAAAGGCAGGCTGGTCTGCATTTTCCTGACAGGTCAGATCGAAGTCTCGTTACTGCCACTGTTAACAGAGGAGATAGGACGGAAGGAAAGGTTTGGAATTGGGAGAGAAGGAGAAAGAAAGATCATTATTGTTTGAAGTAAATTAAGGTGTATAGAAATGCACTGTTAGAGCTCAAAATGTAACATCTCATTTGTCTTTCAACTTTGCTTTGCATTGTATTCAACAAAAGTGAAGTGTAACTGCATAAGGATCAAGTTAATTCCAGTCTCACTTTTTTTCCAGTTTCTGTGCTAAACTAAACTAAACTAAACTAAACTAAACTAAACTAAACTACTGAAATATTTTTTAATACTGCCTGTAATTACTGCTATTTAATTTAAATTCCATTTGTAACATTGTATATATCTAAATTGTATTCTAGCTTTATTTATCTATTTTATTTTACTTATTTTTTATTTTATTTTTATTTATTTATTTATTTTATTTATGTTATGTTATGTTATTTTGTTTTTATTTTTTTGTACTTATTTTTATTTATTTATTTATTTATTTATTTATTTATTTTTATTTTTTTATTTTTTTATTTACTTTTTATTTATTTATTTTTTAATTTAATCTTTTTTTATTATTATTTTTTTAATCTTATTCTGTACTTATTGTACTTATTTTGTACTTATTGAAACTTCTTTCTTGACTGTACTTATGTCTGGGTTGCTGTAACAACTGAATTTCCCCCCCCGGGGGATCAATAAAGTAATATCTTATCTTATCTTATCTTAAGCTAAGCTAAGCTAAGCTAAGCTAAGCCAGATCTTGTAACTCATCACTAATTATCTAATGACAAAATATGCAACAGAAATGCAGATCACATAACTATTCGGCATAGCTAGCAGTTAGCGATACACCAGAAACCACATACACACCCATTCAAAGAAGACGATCTTTGCAGCAGAAATAAACATGTTTACAGCCTGGTTCAAAAAACGGCTTGGGTCTGAAGAGCTCATTTCTCTATCTGCTCACACTGTACGTGGGGTGAATTTTTTTCTAACACTACAGTTCAGAAGGACATGGCTGACTTGATTGACAGGCGGGAACACATAGCTGTTGACGAGGAGGCTCAAACCCTGCCTCTTTTCCTCACACTAGCTCGACAGAAGGTAGGTTCAGTATTTCCAATATGGCTCCCGCTGACGATCGGCTTCAAAACAGCGCTTCAGAAACAGATGGGTGCGACACTGATACTACGTCCATTAATTATACAGTCTATGCTTCCAACCCAGACTTCCTTTTGAAGATTTTCTTTACATAGAAAAAAAATGCAAAACATCCCAAATTTTGAGGAACAGGTCTCATTCAATGCTTTTAAAGGGATTCTGAATAACTCTGAATAATCTACTTAAAATTGTTGGTGTTTTGTCAGCACAAATAATTCTTCATGTCATTCTTCTCTGGAGCAATACTCACTCTGAGTCAGACTCATTGCCTCCATTTACTGTTCCTGACTTCAAGTGCATTGCAACTCCTCCATTGGTTTCTCGGTGGACGCTTGCTGGTGGGGGTGCGGCAGGTATCTGAGGCCTTACGGCACTGGGTGGCTTGATGAGGGAGCTGTTGTCGTGGTTGCTAGGGCGACTTCCATCAATTGGAGCCAGCGAGGGAGGCTGGGATGGAGGGGATATGTTGTTGATGGAAGAGGGAGGTGGGGACGATGTATTGTTGTTGTTGGGAGGAGGGGAGTTGATGGTGGGGTTGTTGTAGTCGCTTAGCTTCTCCCTCAGACGGTTTTTCATATTCTTGTCAGTCAGCGGAGGAGGGTAGCTAATCTTGTTCTTTAAGATACCTGAGATGGACAAAAATCAAAAGCTTACATTAATGACACAAACATGCATTTGAAATCTATTGAAAATAATTCTGTAAACCTACCTTTTCTCTGCTCTGGTTGGTGGTTGCTGTTGCTGTTAGACATGCTAGTGGGAGCTACGTCTCTAGCATTACCAGGTGTTTGTTTGTCTCTCTCCTGAAGAGTCTCCTTGTCTCTGTCTCCAGTGTGGTTGAGCTTATTCTCCTGATGTAGCTCCACATTTACCTTGGTCTCCACCCTCAACCTCTCTGCTCCACCAGGTTCTTCACTGTCACTGGCTGTGGTGGCCTCTGTTGGCCAGTAAGGCTTTACATGATTGGATACTGACTCCACTGGTAGAAGAAAAGAGGTAAAGGAAGCAGAAACATTAGAACAAAATTCCAACCTTTCTCATCATTTTTACTAGAGGTTCTTTTATGGGGTTTATATCAAGTTTTGGTGTTCCAAAACTCAATATTTCCTAAATATTAATAGTGACAGATCCTTGCAGTACTTAGTATGGGTAGAGTATTTAGATCAGTTTAGTATTTAGGTAAGTATGCTCAAGTATCTCAATTGAAAGAACTACTTAGCACCGTTATGCCATTACCTTATACTAAAGTACATTTTTACTGGTGTATTCATTTGTTAGTAGCATCCCTGCCAAGCATCAAGCTTGCATTCCTTTGTTGAATGTCCACGCCCCCATCAGTAGAGCTGTGATTTCCTTTAATTGGGCCTTTGCCAAATCATGGATTTTAAAAATCCCTGTGCCTAAGAGATTGGCAGCACCCCTTACTTTATGATCCAGCAGAAAAACCTCCTTTATCATTTAATGTGTGCTATCAGTGCAATAGTTACATGTTTGTGTGATCAGCCCATGTTAGGGTCCACTTTAACTGATAATACATGTGCTTCATTAAAGGTGACATATCATGCAAAATCGACTTTTTAATGGTTCTCTACCTGAAATATGTTTCCCTGGCATGTCTACAAACCCCCCGAGAATGAAAAGAATCCATTCTGCCCCTGTTCTGATTTCTCCACCTTTCTGTAAATGTGTGTGAAACGAGCCGTTTCAGACTTCAGTGTTTTTGTTACGTAACAACAATATCCGGTCTGTCACGGAGTCAGAGCTCGGAGCTTGTTCAGCCCATAGACTGAATAAAATACAACTCAACCCCTCCTCTGTTTTTCATTCCCTGCACACATGTGTGCTAACAAGGAGCTTAGGAGGGAGGCATGCTAGTTGTAGGCTGTCTTAATAAACACAAAGGTCAGTTTTACTCCCCACGTCTGCAGATTTGAAGATCTAGTGGATGATTTTTATTTATCATGGATAAGTGCTAGCGCTAGTTAGCATAGCCACATAGCTACATGTCATAGCTGTAGCTGTAGCTGTGTACCAAGACACACGTCGACATACTGACAAATAAAACAACAAGAAACACTAAATCCGTGACCAATCCTTCAGAAAGGATCTGTGGAAAAGGACATCCCAGCAAAGACATCATTTGTTAAAAAAGTCCTAATACTGAACTCATTGTTGTTGGAGCAGAAATAAAACCAACTTTTGCAAAAAAAGTTTTTTTTTTTAAACATATACAACAATAATTCCATTAATAAACGACATTGTTTTTGCATAAACATTATCATTAAAGTAATATATGGCTGTCAAATAAATAAAAATAGTACATTACTTTCTTCAAAAACCTAAATGTGACTTTTTAAATTTTGTTCAAGAAGAGGAGTACCTTTAGGAGTGCTGTGAACTGGCTGTCTCTCATTGTTCCACTTGGGCTTGACATCGATGTCATCGTCTCCACTATCAGAGGAGTGGGAGGAGGCGTAGGAAGAGCTGTGTTCATCCACCGACAACTCGCTGTCAGAGTCAGAGTCTGACAGGCACATGAAGGGAAGCAGAAGGTTATTAAGATGAATCTCTATCAATCAAATGCACAGAAGCATCTATTTATATACACATGCAAATGATTGAAAAGTTATACATCATTTTATAATGAAATAAAAAATGAAAAAATAAATCACCATCTATTTTGGTGCCCTTTCTGTGGAACAGAGGTCCGTCCAAGTCTGTGTGTCCTTTTGCTGTCCCTGAGGAGACGCTAGGCTTCTGACCAGACTCCTCCCTTGATAGTTTAAGAAACATTGTTGCAAGTTAAACAAAAGCCCAAGCTCATGCTTTGGCACAACTCATGTTGAATGGATTAAAATTAAAAACAACATACATTACGTAACATCTGCCTCTACTGACTTACATCAAAAAGATCACAACAGCTTAACTTATCACTCACTACTAAACCAGCATCATAATTGCTAAAAATATATATGACCACATATTTTTGTTTCACTGCAGCAAGCCTTTAAAAATTCACTTCAGTAAATGTAGCCATATAGTCCAGGTGTAATCGAGCCATTGGCTGGGGTGGTGGGAGAATGCTTGACATCAGAACCTGCCTGATGTCATGCCAACATCCACAGGGAAGAAGTATGTGTGTCTGTGTTGCATTCCCACTTCCTTAGAGTTATTCTCACTCTTAGCCCATCTTCTCTCACTTGTCTTCCTCTTCCCTTTTTCTTTTCCTCTGACTTTCCTCTGTTTTTACTTCAACCTACTCCCCCTGGCACTTTTTGCTCTCATACTACCTAGGGATGTCCCATTCAGCTTTTTTGGCCTCTGATCCCGATCTAATTTTTTTATATTGACTATTTGCAGATACTGAGTCCCGATCCAAAACTTGTGTTTGCCTATATAAAAGTTGCACAAGAGATAAGAGAGTTGAGCTGCACACTTTTTTTTTCCTGTAACAAAAATAAATGATCAGAAAAGTAACTAAAATATGTCTTCTGTTTATTCCATCTAACTTAATCCAGCTAGTATTGATGTAAAACTCCTAATCTGTTTCACAAGCTCTGCTGTATGAGACCCACCAAACTAGTGTGCTTCATTACAGAACACTTAAATCTGAGGCTGCTCTGAACACAACTCTCACCAGACAGAATGTGAATTACAATGTTAGCATCCTGCTGCGTGACAGAGAATGTAAATATTGGGATTGACAGTGAGATGGAAACACGCCCGGTTACATGCCACTAGCTACAGAGCAACATGCCGGTATAGAGAACAGCAGCTAGCCACAAGGTTTCTAATGCCAATGTAACAGACTGTCCTGTGTTTGGTTTATGTTTTCACCTTTTTGAATCATATGTCCCTGCAGAGTTATCGTAGGGTGCGTAGAGCATATGCTTCTTCCTGTAATGTGTCAAGTAGTACACATGTGAGTTCTACAATCACATTTAAATCATGGCTTGAGTTCTACATCAATGTCCCATTTGTTATTCTCTCATTATGTATACAGTTAAGCTGACTCAGAACGCTCAATTACACTTTCGCCTTCAGCTGCAAATTATGCTGAGTGACAGTGGACGTACTGTAAATGATCGGATGAGATGATTGATTTAAATGCAGATCACTGATCAATAAAAAAGAAAAGGCCAGATTGGCTCCGATACAATAGTTCAGATCCGGATCCGGACATCCCTAATACTGACACCAGTGTCAGCTTGCATTACCAAGATGACAGCTTCATGAGGTAAAGTATTTAGTCTATAAAACACTGATGATGTCATATCACTACAATAAAATTATGTAAGTTACACGCACGCACGCACGCACGCACGCACGCACGCACGCACGCACGCACGCACGCACGCACGCACGCACGCACACACGCACGCACACACGCACGCACACACGTTGATCTTTCATATATAGTCTATGTCCGTGATATGACCCCTGCCTGCTGTAACAGTCAGTTACAGGTGATATAACTGCAGTACCAAATAGTGCCACAAGGTGGAGCCTCCTTTCTGTGTTGTTATTATGAGACTCCATGGTCTTGTGCGGGACCATGGCCAACAGCTACCACTACTACTACTACCCATCTCATCACTATCATCTCTCTCTCTCTCTCTCTCTCTCTCTCTTATTCTCCTCTATCCCTCTTTCCAACCCCAACTCAGTCGAGGCAGATGGCTGTCCAACATGAGTCTGGTCCTGCTCAAGGTTTCTGCCTGTTAAAGGAAGTTTGTCCTTGCTGCTGGAACTAGCTAAATACTGGAGGTGTAATGCTCATGGTGGATTAAGATGAGAAAAGATCTGAGTCCTGTCAGTAAGAGGGGCCTGGATCTTACTCTGTCTTGATGTTGAATCATATCTAGTATTGGTGTTGGGTCTTTGTTAACAATTTAACATAGAGTGGTCTAGACCTGCTCTGTTTGTAAAAGTGTCTTTAGATAACATTTGTTGTGATTTGGTGCTATACAAATAAAGATTGATTGATTGATTGCCTGTGGTTCTGACAGAGAGAGGACTCTAGTTGGTGACCAGTTAGTGCAGATTATACAGATGTTTTATTGCTCATGCATGACTAGTGAATAAAGCGCCATAGAGACATGGCATTTCATGATTGATGAATAAGTTCTGATTATAGATTCGCCCAGTGGAAATCCTCATCCTGTTGCCTGTAACTCTCTGATGCTCACCTGCTATCCTGGGGCTAACCACTAGAATCTCTCATGTTAATGTAATTTAAACCATTTTACAATACTAAGGAGGCTATCAAGTTAACAGCTCTTCTGATGGTGTACTTTGAAATGCACAGAACAAAACTAAATAAGTGTTGATATGTATTTTACTGCATGTGTGGTTGGTTTTGCATCAAAGCCATGTGCCATGCACTCTACACCAATTCTAGTACCATTCTGACAAAGCATGCATGTACAGAAGAAAAGTTTGAAATAGAGCAACAGAATATATGCCTACAGTATATCTGCAGAAATAGTTTGTAAGTGTGTGTTTGTTTGTGTGTTTATGTGTTTATATATGGATAGATAAGGGGTTTGGGACTTGTTAGTATATGTGAGACATTTGATGCACAAGCAGGAGGGAGCACAAAGGGAAACAAAGGAAAATGGAGTTTACATACATGTACATGTACGCAATAATGTAGTAGAAGCAGCCATGCAGTCAGTGAGCGTGCTGTACCTGAGTGTGTATGCCAAATAGCTGCTGTGGCTCTTGGCTGACCTGAGTGTGCTGTCCAGGGAGACAGTGGACTCGCCAATGCCTGAGCGGTACAGCGCACCGTCCTCTGTGTACGTGTTGTTGCAGTTAAGGGAGCGCTGTGAAAGGAGGGACAAAGGGATCGGGATGAGGGAAAAGTAGGACAAAAAAATGACAAATTATCACTTTGTTTAGTCTAATGATGAAACAATGCCATAGGACACCAGGCAATAAGTGTATGTGTGTCAACTCACTGTGAGCAAAGAGGCCCTTGTGGTGCTGGATTCGTCTGGTGTGCTCTTCTTTCCTGTGAAGAAGTTCTTGAGATTCCTCCTTACCTCTTTGTTAAAGATTACATGGAAGAAGAAGATGAAGACTCCCTGTAAAACAAGCCACAAGACCTTTATTATTAATGTGGGAGCCATCTTAGAACCCATCACCTGTTGTCGGCCAACTTTTCAGCTGTTCAATTGAAGCCAACAATTAGCAACAAATAGCTTCCAATCAAAAATCTCCTTTCAGTGCACTTCATTAGTTACAGTCCATTTCACAACTTGAGAAGCAACCATGTGTTCTGATCAAAAGTGAAGGGACAGATTTTCAAGATGGCAGACGAGGAGTAGACTGCTTTACCTCAAGCTCCCTTTTCTTTTGAGTCCAATATTCCTCATATATCTACCCAATGCTGCATTGCTGCATCCTGTTAAGGTTTTACTCACAGCGACATCATTAGAAATGGCAAGTAAGCACACTAAACAAAGCAGAAAGGACTCAATGCCAACTAGTGATATAGTTGCTAGTGACTTAAGCATGGCTGTGCTAACCAACTTGCTAGAAAGCCACAAGTCAGACCCATGAGCAGAATTCAAGACTTCCTCCTCAGTGCCTGGGCCTGCACATCTCCAATGACCTCATGTGGTCCACCAACACACACATCCACATCCAGCACCAAAAAGAAGGCCCACCAACGCCTGTACTCTCTGAGGAGGCTGAAGCAGGCTGGCCTCAGCCCTGCTGTCCTGACATCTTTTTACCAGTGTGTGGTGGAGAGCACACTGACAGCATCCATCACTGTCTGGTATGGGAGCTGCTCTGTGGCTGACAGGAAGGCGCTGCAGCGAGTGATCAAATCTGCTCAAGAAACTACAAACAGCAGCCTCCCTTCCCTGGAGGACATAGATGTCAGCAGGTGCAGAGGCAGGGCGTCTCACATCATGGAGGACCCTACCCATCCAGCACACGGACTGTTCACCCCCCTCCCCTCAGGCAGAAGGCTGCGCAGCCTCAAAGCCAGAACAACAAGGCTAAGGTGTAGCTTCTTTCCAGAAGCTGTGAGACTTGTGAACTCCCTTTAGGTCTGTTCTCTGCACTTTACTGCTGTGACTGCGTGCACACATTCCTGCACTTTCTGGTTTTAAACTATGTTTTTATATTTTCTGTATGCTGCTGGACCTGAGCAATGTGTTTCATTCCTTCATGTTTTTAAATGTGACTGACTGACAGTAAAGTGAACCTTGAACCTTGGAGTGAATATAGATTTACAGAAATAAAAAAGGCATTGGTAAATGTACTATCATTGATAAATAAGAGTGGATGTTTAAAAACTGCACGATGTTATAAATTAACTAATTAATGACGGTTATATAAGTCTGACTGAGTTACCTGCAGACAGCTGAAGACAGCAAACAGATAGTGGAAGGTCATAACATCACTGTTTACAGCCATTAGGCCAAGGAGCCAGGTAGCACAGATGAGTACCAGTAGGAGGAAGGCCATCCGGAGCGCAGGACTGAGAAGAGAACAAGTTCATAGGCAGGTTATTTAATGTCAATACTGTTCAATAGAAGGTGGAGTATACCAGCAAATTATGAAGTTTGTGTAAATACTTACATTGCTCCTGACCTCTCCACAGCCTTCTGCCTACGTCCGCATGATGCCTTTGCAGCCAGGATAAAGATCACTATGTTCACCTTTTAGAAAGGCAGACAAGAAGGTGTTTTAGTGTATAAAAAGATGCATGACATGACAGGCCCACCAAAAGCAAAAGCAAAAACATATGGGGCTGAGTGCACCAGCTGGGCGTAAACTAATGGTCTTTTTCCACCGGCCCGTCTTAGACCTACTCTACTCCACTTGACTCGACTCTACTCAGTTTGTGTTGTGTTTACACGGGCGCAGTACCTCATGTCAGATATCAGTTTTTCGTACCTGCTCTGCTCGTTTGTGATTGTTGTGTTTGTGTCATGTTCAAAATGATGTGAATGCAGTTTAGTGCAGCAGTTTCACGCAGCTGTGTTATGACGACCCTGCCCACCGTGAGTCGGTACTTGTGGTGGAAAAGGGACCCATACTGAGTCGAGTTGAGTCGAGTCGAGTCGAGTAGGGCTGGAACTGTGTAGTGGAAAAGGACCATAAGTCTCCTATCCCACAATAAAATATCTGCACTTGATATTAATAACACAATCCACAAGAAGTAAATGCAGATAGTGAAATAAGAAAACTCAGAGTTGATTGCAGTACATAGCTTTCAACAGGAAACCTGGGGAGGTCTGTCACCAAAACCTTCATTATAAAGCTGCATGGTCATTGACACATTTGGAAAGAATTCCCCCACTTTCACAAGACTGGATGGTACTGACAGCTCAGAACTGATGGCCTATAACCCCAGAGTGACCAGCACTTGCAGGGCAGGGATGGCACCCTGTTTCTATCTGACACTGGCTGTAGTTGAGGGGAGAACTCTCAAATTAATTCAAACAGAGCTTACCGGACAAAACAAAACCTCAAAATCAACTCTGTCTGAGTTGATTACTCTTTCTGATCTTAACACACTTAGATCAACCCTCCTGTAAACAAGACGTGCTGCCATCCCACTTTTGAAGTTCTGTGGTAATTACTTTTTCAGTTTATCCCACACTAAGGCTGACTAGTCTAACTTTACAAACTTATAGCTGCTCCTTCTTAGGTGTAACAGTTGCACACAAGTGTAACACAAATAGAGTTAAAGTCCAACTGGTGCATTGAGCTTAATTTTGAGTCGACTGTAACTTTCAACTCTAATGGGGTGTTCACACCAAACATGACTAATCATTTTCGCACCAATGGATTACATGTGAAGTCAATGTAAAGACGTGAAACATGAGTAGTTGTCTGGCGGTGCAAATTGGGCGCCGTGAATGACTCGAGTTATTCACACGAATGACGGGATAGTTGAAAAAAACCTGAACCCCAGCAAATCTATCGCACCGCAATAGCCAATCAGAGTGCAGATCCTCCAGGGAAGTATGGTGAGACCATCGACTGTATAAAATATGGACGTAGTATCTGTGACGTCACCCATCTGTTCCTGAAGCGCTGTTTTGAAGCCAATTGGCGGCGGCAGCTATATTGTGACGTAAGCAGGCGGGCTTTGAGCCTCCTAGCCAACAGCTACAGTGTCCCCGCCTGTCAATCAAGTCAGCTGTGCCTCTCATTGGAAGACTCATAATCTCAGTATCTTCTAAATTGCTGCGTTAGAATAAAATTCACCCCCGTACAGTGTGTGCCGATCGAGAAATGAGCTATCCAGACTACACTCGTCTTTTGTACCAGGCTGTAAACATGTTTATTTCTGATGTAAAGATCAGCTTTTTTGAATGGGTGTGTATGTGGTTTCCAGTACTTCTGGAGCCAGCCTCAAGTGGATCCTCAATGAACTGCAGTTTTTAGCACTTCGGCATTGGACTCATATTTTTAGACCGGAGGTTGCCGCTTGGGTGTGACACTACCTACTGTTTATAGAGACAGGAAAAAACAGGAGCTCACTTTCCTCACTCACTGTGAGGAAAGTGAGTGAGGAAGTCGAATTATCTGGTAAGGTGTGGAAAATGTTGTCACTTGATTCCCAGCTATCGGTTTTACTAGGAAGATAGCTCTGCCCCCTTTAGCATAACCAGCTTCCCCATGCAATGTACTCAAGCTCAACCAAGTTTGAACAACAGACTGGTGTGGCGTGGGAACTCCTCCCCTCTCGTGGAAATGTGTGTCTTGGGCACTCCTGTACATGTGATTTTGACGTGTGAATTGAGCGAGTCATTCACACGAATTAAGCAAGTACCCTCAAAACATTCTCACGTTCGTATTCACACAAATATCGAGATATGCGTCTATAGCTTTCTATCCAGGCGTACAAACAGCTGGTGCACTCAGCCATTAGAGCTCCCTCTGCCAAATGGATTCAGTACAGTCAATATAACCCAGTTCCTTCTTCTTAATAAGAGGGATATGACTATTAAATTAAAAATACACATCAAATAATATAACTCATATTCATGGTTTCTGTCACAAATAGCCTGTTTTATGCTCAAATGTTTATTTTTCTGATAAGGTTAGTTGTGCTTGTTTATTTGATGCTGGTATAAAAATGAGTGGTTGAAATAACAGTTTGACTGTTTTGGTCTCTGTACTTACCAGCACGACTACAAAGATGGGTCCTGCAAAACTCCAGATGAGCGTGTCATAGACTGAAATCCAGCAGAAATCTGGATTCCCATAACCCTGAGGGTCCAGACCTACTGCCAAACCTACACACACACAAATACACAAGCACACACACAAGTTTATTACTGCAATGGCACAACCAATTTATTCTTCATCTACTCCACCATTTCAGTTTGCCCACTATATTCTCAGAGATTTAAGATTCTTTATTTTTTTATTTTTGATCTGTCTCTCTAAATCTTTCTTTTACTGTGTCATGGTCACAGTTCTATTCAGCTGAGCTTAGCTGACATCACAGATAGTTGTAGTGTGTCAGTTTATCTCAAAGCATATAATGCAGTCATCTTAAAGTACATCAAAGAGTTGTACATATAAAGTGGGGAAAATAAGTATTTGATACACCACCGATTTAACATTTTTTACCATTTACAAAGAATGGAGAGGTCTGTTTTTTTTATTGTAGGTACACTTCAATTGTGAGGGACAGAATTTAAAAGAAAATCCAAAAATCGTGTTGTATGATTTCAAATAATTAATTTGCATTTTATTGCATTAAAATAAGTTTTTGATCACCTACAAACCAGAAAGAAGTCTGGCTCTCACAGACCTGTTAGTTTGCCTTTAACCCTCTTGTTATGTTCCGGGTCAGATTGACCCAATTCAAAATTCAAAAATCAAAACAATATGTTTAAAGTATTTTTTCAGTATGAAACTTCTTCTGCTTGGCTTAATTAGCGTCATCAACATATACAATAAAATGGTTAATTTCACATATTTATATTACACAGATACTGTTCATGGGTCAATTTGACCCGGCAGTCAAAGTGGACCCTAAAAGGAGTCAGAAGTGTCAAATACTAAATGTTTCTTTGCAACTGTGTGACATATTTCACCCCACCTTCTCTGTTCTTGTGGGCAAACTCCACCCACATTGAATGGACACTCAGCAGGGGAGGGGCAAAACACATCAATATTCTCTGCAAGGGAGTCCTACCAACAGTTTACTTTTTAAAGTTTTAACATGAATATTCATGAAAAACAAATGAGTTATCCTCATTGAACCATGATCTGTAAGAGTTAAAGAACACCATGTACTAAATATTGATTTAAATGGTTAGCAATGGAGTTAATAATGAGATTAAAAAAAGGTTTATTGGGATTTTTTTGGGTTCTGACACTTGGATAACTAAATATGCCCCGGGTCAAATTGACCCAAGAACATTATTTCTGTTCCTGAGAAACTAACATAACAGGAGGGTTAAGAAGTCCTCCTATTCTCCCCTCATTACCTGTATAAATTACACCTGTTTGAACTTGTTACCTGCATAAAAGACACCTGCCACACACTCAATCAATCAGACTCTGCAAAATCAGCGGTGTATCACATACTTATTTTCCCCACTGTATGTTAGAAATGCCAGGCTATCGGCAACCCTCTGCGACCCAAGCTTCAGTGATGATTGTGGACACTAAGGGTTGCTTAATCATTAGTATCACCGCACAGATTTTTTTTGACGTCATGGTGAGATGGTCCCTCTCCATCTAAGTGTCTTAGGTCTCTCTCTCCTTCTCTTTCCCTGTCCCTTTGTATATCCTTATGTAATCTTTCTTTCACTTTCTCTTATTTATTTTTTTTGGCCCACCTAGGTGTGCACGCCCTCTTTTACAGAACATGATATTAGCTGTCAATAAAAGATAGGCCAGAGTTCTATGAGGGATGGTGATGGTCACATGCACACAGTCACAAGCACAGAAGAAAAATAAATTGCATTAATATTTGACAGTTTGTGACAAACATGACACAAACCAGAAATATATATGCAGACAAGAGTAAAAAAAAAAAAAAGAAATGCCAGGCTATAAAAAGTAGTGCTAATTTTTAAATGTACAAATACGTTTTTGTCTCACCCGTGATTACAGCTGGTATGCCCCAGCCGATGGCATAGTAGAACCTCATGTGGCCATGGTTGATGTTGCGTAGCTCAGTCAGCATGCGGTAGATGTGTAACCCCTCAACAAACATCCAGGCGAAGGTGCACAAGTAAAAGTATTGGAGGAGGATGGCTATCACTGTACACACAAACTGGGGGGGGGGAGGTAGGAGGAAAGGAAAAGACAGAGAGAAATGTGAACATTGGTCCATAGTATACAGGGATCGAGATAACATATCAAGAGAAGCTTTGTTGAAAGTTGTTATTGTCATAAATGAATACGGTTTGTTCTCCCTGCTATTACTCGGCATAGATTGTATAAATGTTGGACGTAGTATCCATCACGTCACCCATCTGTTTCTGAAGCACTGTTTTGAAGCCAATCATCGGCGGCAGCCATATTGGAAATGTTGAACTCAACATAACTGCTGTCGAGCTAGTGTGAGGTAAAGAGGCGGGCTTTGAGCCTCCTAGCCAACAGCTACAGTGTTCCCGCCTGTCAATCAAGTCAGCTGTGCCTCTCATAGGAAGACTCGTAATCTTAATATCTTCAAAACTGCAGCGTTCTGAAAAAAATCACCCCGTACAGTGTGTGCCGATAGAGATGATGTGTGGTGTGTGTCTGTGTTTCTGTATGTGAAGCAGAGAAAGAATTCCTGGATGGTTCTCTGGCGGTGGAGGTTAATGGTTATAGTAAACATTAAAATTACTATAGTCCCTTAAAATAACAACAATAATAATACTTAATAATTGAAATACTATCAACAATAATAATAACAATAATTATAATATTGTTTAGAATAATAAAGATTTTAAAATATACTAAATAATAAATACATAAATAAACAAACAAAAAAATGTATATATGTATAAATCAAATACTACTACTACTACTAATAAATAATAATAATAATAATAATAATAATAATAACAATAATAATAATAATAATAAATAAAAAATAATAATAACAATAATAATTTTAAAAAGTTTGCCCTTGGCCCTTGTAGATATTTACTTAGCTCCATCCAATTGAAACAGCTCCCAGACCCTTAGGATGGGGGCTTGTTTATTGGGAATTGCCCATAAACCACCTGTTCTGTTTATTCATCTAACTTTTTGTTTATTTGTTTGTAGTTATTTAAGCTTTTATATTTGAATTATTTCTTAATTTTTTGGTGTAATGACCATTAAATGTCAATTAACTAATTCATGTAGGACAGTGATGAGCTAACCTGTCCCACCATATTTGATCCCCTCCCTATGCCACTGTCTGGTGCTGTACTGTACACCCTTCATTTACACCATTCAAGTCGGGGTGTTCATTGCTGTTGAGATCAGAGAGAGAGAGAGAGAGAGAGAGAGAGAGAGAGAGAGAGAGAGACTACTTTGACAAAGCTATAAATCATCCTGCAGATTCCCCCAGGCACACACGACCAGCATTCCACAGTTCCAACAAATGCAGAAGCCAAACACACACACATGCACACATACGAAAAAAACAGCTGAAACTTTCCCGCTCCTGTTTTTCCTTTATCTCCAGACTCAAGACACAAGATACAAATCTTCTATCCAGATTTAATGGCCTGGGTTGGTTGATTGTAAAGAACATGTTTGGGAAACTTCACACTTAGAGATGAAATTCAAAGCTCTGTAGAGTCAATCTGATCTTCAGATCACAAGGAGATCTGATTCCAAAAAATGGCTTCAGTTTTGTGAATTTTTGGACTACTTTAATGTCAAATTTGTACATGCCCATACATAGAGTATCTTTTTCTAGGCTACATTGTTTCTGTTAGTTCCTTTTTATGTAACTTGGGGCACTGAGGCCATTGCTAGGGCAGTATGTTAAACATAACGAAGGATCAAGTTTAATATAGAGCTATGCAACTTGATTACTTAATTTAAGCCTCTGATCCCTTTCCACAATAATGGATCCAATAACATCTGGCAGATGGCTGAGGATTGTTAGGGACTACCCACCAGATGATCTCGTGATGCCTCATGTGACTTCACAACTGGTTTAGCCAGACTAGACAGAGCTGACACATTCATCTTTAAGTTACACTGGGAGTGGGGCATGTTTGGTCGTTCCAAAGTCGAGGCTCGAATCCATCCATCTCCATCAGAGCTCCTCGACTTTGGAACGACCTCCCTGAAGAATGAAGTCAGGCAGAGTCAGTGACATTTCTAAATCTCTTCTTAAGACACAATTTTACAGACTTGCTTTTATATGACTTCATCCTTTAAACCACTTTTTATTTTTATTTATTATTAATTTACTTTTTATCCAACTAATTCATTATTTTTTTTAATTTTTTTTATTATTTGATGATTTCTTTTTTCATTTATTATTTTAATGATCCTAATTTAACCTTTTCCATTTTCCATTTTCTCCAATGTGATGTCTTCTTGAACCCTTTTCATTGTCCTTTAATGCTTTTATTTACTTATTCATGTGTATTTATTTATTAATTAATTTATGTATTTTTTTAAAAACCTCTTTAACAATGGTTTATTGGTCTACTGTCTCACCACTGCTTGATTTTCGTTTATTCTTTTGAATCTTTTGCATTGTGTTTCGTTTTTGCATTGTTAGAATTTCTACACTCCTCTGTCTGTCAAGAATTTACTTTGTCTTGCAAATTTTGCCATGCTTTGTTGGATCCTGCCATGCTTTGCTTGTCTAAACATTTGTTTTTAAAGGTGCTATACAAATAAAGTTCTTATTATTATTACTGTGGAAAAAGAAGACTGGTAAAAGTCTTGATTACAGTCTGTGTTAAAACATCTATTTTTAAATGATTTGATAATTTGAAATAGTCCAAAATAAAAAGCACTGTTTACATGTCCTGAGCCTTATCTTCTACTATGTTTCAGCTTTTGTATAACACTGACAAAAGCCCTAGATTACAGACAAAGAACAAAAAACATTATTTTAAAGATGAAAACTGAGACAGGACCTGATATGTCATAACACCCAAAATTTATCCAGCAAGGTAAACATCTTCAGCTACAGTTTGTAGCAGATGGGGTCATTCCTGACACAAAATGTAGCTAATTTTAAAAGATTGGAGTGCACTGTTCAGCTGTTCATGTCTGCAGGCTTCAAAGTGACAAAGCGATACCTGAGTCCTTGGAATAAAAGGTTGTCAACGGGCAACAAAGACAGAGGAGTAATGTAACATTTTTGAATGATGTTACAATCCATACACATAATGGCAATATAGAGCAATGTAATGCAATTTGTGGAGCAACTTCCATGTATTAAAACTTCACATAGCAGCTTTAAATGATGAGAGTATCTTGCAGATAAAACACAGCACACTTACTGGATTGTCGGTCTGATTGATGCCAAGCAGGAAAACAAGTTCAGAGAAGAACAGCGCTGCCACCAGGTTTCTGTGGATTGCATGAAGGTTGGAGCGCAGCCAACGGAGGAGGCACAACAAGATGAAGGTGAGCAGAAGGAGGAACAGAGAGATGGACAGTGTGGTGTAGGTGACAATCTTCAGGGGTAGAACATCACCGTTCTATAAAAAAAAAAGAGGAGATCAGAGAAGTTATCATAAGGTAGGAAAACAGAAATAAACATGAACTATCTTTCAAACAATACCTCTCTCTTGGAAATGTCCATGAGCACAGCAAAGCTGGTCATGTGGTTACACTGACAGCTAATGTGGCTATTGTTCCTGTTGAGCACCTCACAACCTTTAGAGGACCAGCCACCTGTTCCTCCAATCCTAAAAAAAATACCAAATGACAGATAGAAACACAAATGAGTGAATAAGGACTTTTGCTTTGTCTTCAGCAGTTTATCTCTGAGCTCTGTGTAAGTTAAGTCAAACTCACCCAATCGAGTGGTTCCAGAAAACACAGACAGGTTTGGTCCTTTCCTCTGTCTCAATCAAAGTGTACTCCAAGGTGATTGGGGGTTCCAGGACAGGAGGAAGAGGAGGACCCTCACTGTGCACCGTGGCACTTACTACAGCTGTGTTGATGACTGGACGATTTGGAAGCCTGGAAAGACAATAAAAAGAAACACACTGAGTATTACTTAGACATAGAAAACAGAAACACTGAATCGGTGATCTAAGATGAATAACCTGGACTTTTATTGTCTTAACATGTATTCCCAAACATCTGGATATGTGCCATCTCAATTCATATAAACGAGTCATTCCAGGAGAGGAAATCCAAATGCTTTTGTTATGCTGCTATAGGCCTAGACTGCCGGGGGAACTGGCGCACTGACACACTGGGATCCTAGCTCACCCCCTTCCCCCCCAACCCCCTCATCACTTACTTTAACTCTCCCTGTCCCATTGAAAGTTACAAACCATAGACCTTTCTGGACGTTCCAGACTCCAGCTGATACGGACATGCTGGACTCCAGCTGCAACAGCTACTACTACTCGTCTCATCACTATCACCTCTCTCTCTAACTCCTCTCTATCTGTCTTTCCAGACCCAAGTGTGTCGAGGGAGATGACTGTCTAACATGAGTCTGGTCCTGCTGGAGGTTTCTGCCTGTTAAAGGAAGTTTGTCCTCTCCACTGTAACTGGCTAAATACTGCAATGTGCAATGCTCATGATGGATTAAGGTGGGGTCAGACTGAGTCTTACCCTGTCTTGAAGTTGGGTCTCTGTTCATAATTTGACATAGAGTGGTCGAGACCTCCTATGTTTGTAAAAGTGTCTTGAGATGACGTTTGTTGTGATTTGGTGCTATACAAATAAAGGTTGATTGATTAATTGACTGATTTGCTTTCATAACACAGCATCAAGCAGTCATAAAGCTGAAATTTTGAAAAAAAAAATCCTATCCCATCCCACTCCCAGTAGAATGACTCCCACTCCCATCCTGCTAGTTAAACAATTAAAAACAATATTATTTAACTTCAAACTGAGGAGTAAACATGAACCTTTCACAACTTTTTTTGAATGAATTTCAGGCATTAAATTCAAATTGGGCAAATCATTTTCCTAAAACAAACAAAAATTGTGTTTTCAACAGATGCTGTGTTGTATTTGTGCAATTTTCAAATGTTTGTTCAGTGTTTGTATTTATATTTCCCCACCTACTTTGAAAACACTGTTGTACTAGAAAAAAATACATTGTAAATAAATACAGCTATAGCTTATTAATACTAAAAGGGTATTTGAGTATCTATAAATAAAAACGTTGACATCGTCACTTGTCCTGCCTGCTGTCCTCACTGTTCACCCGTTCTCCGTGCGTGTTCTGCTGTTGAAAACTGCCGAAAGTGAGGACGCCATTGCACGCCATGCAAACAGTTTACCCCCGCTTTCATGTCTAACATCCGGAAACTGACTTGCACGGATTTGGCGGAAATATGAGTTGGTAAATGTGCTTTTTTCGCGTTGGACATGTCTTCATGTTGTCAACCGCTAACCAGGAAGTGAAATTGATGAGGAAACCAATGACGTACAGGGACTGAGGTTAAAGCTGGGGTTGGTAGTCTCGGAAAACTAGCATGAATTTGAATGTAGCATTTCCTCAGGACTCCGTCTAACCCCTCCCCTCCTCCCTCAGAGCTCCTCCAAAACGACGCCCCCGCTCACATGCACGAGCGCTGCTGATTCACGACCATATGATGGTGACTGATTCAAAACCGGTCCTCACCAAAACATTCTCATAGTGAAAGTTAAAAACACAAACAAACATGGCTGCTGTTAGTACTCACAACTCATTCTAGCATTATCCAGTTGTACCGGTGACACGATATCAGGAGAAAAGTTATAACACATGTAATACTGTAACAGCTCTACTGTTTGTTAAACGTGTTCAGTGTAGATGTTCTTAATTCCTACAGTGTTGACAGTCAGTGAAGGCATCAGGAGAGGTGTAGAGTGTGTGAGTGGGAGAGAGGAGAGGAGAAGTTCTTCATTCATTCAAACATTGATTGTTGTTTTGTTGGTTGTCGTGATCACGGCCGACAGTGACCGGTTATTAAAGATCAACGTGTTCACCAATCGGCTCGTCATCACTACAGCGTCCGGACGGACGCTACAGTACATCTACATTTCTGTAGGACTTACTGAATGTCATTAGTTCTTCTGCTTGTCAGAGCCCCGTGGTGAGAGCTTTTTAGACTCTGATCCGGACTACAGTCCTGATCAAAGCACCTCATCAGGTCAGAGGGGACAGGCCCGAGGTTGAGTGAGAGGGGCAGTAAATAGAGGCAGGGGAAGCAGAGGCAGGAGACGGGGACTCAGAGTACACGCTGGGGAAATGTACGTGCAGGAGGCGGGCAGAACAGCAGGACAGGATTTGACTGGTTTAAAATTTTGGGACCCAAAAAACAGTGATTGGTTGGTGTTTTCCCAGGTTTACTCCGGCTGTAGATAGCAGCTTTTTTTTACCTCTTTTTTAAGAACACATTATGTATTGATTACCATCAGGACATAAAGATCATTTAAACCAGTATGACAAAAAGTGGATCTAAATCTGATTACCAACCCCAGCTTTGAGGTGATTGGTCAAATTTGAGGAAAGTTGCAGTGATTGTATAAAATTGCAAGGCCGCACAGAAAGTTGCGCTGATTGGTTGAATTTGTGTTCATAGTTGTGATCACGATATTACAACTTCCTGCTTTCTGTAACCACAAGTGTCTGATTCAAAGCAATGCAAGAAGCTGTTATGCTTTAGAGTGTGCCAACTTGAGGGATCACTTTCATGAGTAGGGCAGGACATTGACACTGTGGCTTCACCAGCCAGTCCCTTCTGCATAGACTCTGGCTCCAAGTTACACACCTGTACTTTGGCTTCATTTTTGTTCGGTGGGAGGGGGTAGAGACGCGTCCATCATTATATACAGTCAGTGGTAATAATGGTTAAGTGAGTTGGTGTTAGTGAGCCTTAAATAATAACAGTCAGTTGCCTACCTCAGACTTCTGCGATCAGGGTCATATCTCTCTGGGAGGAGATTCCCCAGGGATTTGTACACTATCACAACTGCAACTGGCAAAGGGACAGCTGGATCAAGATGTCGTGGTTTCCTTTGAGACACTGTGTTCTCCTCCTGTGGGGGGTCGGTCTGAGTTGAAGGGGCTGAAGTGTGCTCTGCTGAGGAGGGGATGGATATCGATAAACATTTCTCCAACTTTGCAGCATGAAAGAAAAAATACAAATGTGGTCTGGTTGTGTAAGAGTTCCTACCTCTGTGGTCCTGGTTGAACCTTGGAAAATGAATGGAGGACCCAAGCTCCCTAGAATAGGCGACTTGAATGTCTTGGAATTGAGGTAATGTTGCTCTCTCGGGGTTCGACAAATCCAAGTAATCCACGGTGAGAACTAGATAACGTCCAAAATAGCCAGAAAAAGGAAAAAGGGTCAAAGGACTAGAACGATAAGTCAGGTGTGATTATGTGACCTGGTTACAAACTCACTCATGTTTTCAGTGACGATGGTGAAAGGTTTCAGGTAGGTCTTCCTGACGTTCTGAGCTAATGTATTGGCGTACTCTTCAAAGTTGCGGAGCAGGTTGGCAGTGCCACCATCAGTCCTCTGCATATGCTCCCAGTGCTCCTTGTTGTCAAGATTTAGTAAGGCACTTCCTGCTCGCACCAAGTTCTGAAAAACAGACAGTTGATTGAACAATGAGTGAAGCATTTCATTGCATACAATCACAAATTTTATTTTCAATATTTAATCATATTAAATTCACTTTATTGACATTATTTTCAAAGATTCTATCAAAAAATTAATGTTGGAGGTATCTTGACTAAAATGGAGCGCCGCCTGCATGCTAGTTCAGGCAGACAACTCGAGCTGCGCTCATTCATACTGACATGTCATCATCCTCCCTATCAGCTGATCTCAACATCCTCTCATTGGCGGTCTATTTAAGCTGCAGGTCTCCCCGTCTCTGCCTCTGCCTCTGCTTTGCAAGTGCTCCTGCTGTCCTGCTCAGTGCTGTGTGCAAACTTTGTACCCACCTCCTCCCCGGCATCCACCTGCGGGCTCCGAGAGGGGTTAGTCCTATCTCATTGCTCCTAAATGTCTGCATTTAAATAATCTATGAGGAGTAATGAGGTTCGGAGCCCATACGCCAAACACAATACTGTATGCTGCAATAAACTTTATCTTAAGTAAACGTGAGTTGTCTGACTAAACTGAAAGAAGAGGCATTTTTTCTGGTGGGAGATGACCCACAGAAGGAAATGTGCAGTGCAACATAATGTGTTATCTAAAAGTTAAGTTTTTAGATTCTACATTTACAATTTGGAAATCTATTCCATCCAAAACAGCCGAGGTAATCCCTGAAACACTTGAACAAATCTAAAAGCTACTCTTGTACATCCTGTTAGTCAGTGTTAATTTCGTTGATGAAAGTTATGAGGAATAAATGTTCTTCAACGACCCCTTTTTTCCTAATGACGGCAAGCTAAAGTACATCACTGATTTATTTATTTATCTATTTAACCTTTATTTAACCAGGTGAGTTAATTGAGAACCAATTCTCATTTGCAATAACGACCTGGGCGAGAAGGCAGACCTCCATAAACTCCAACTGGTCCAGAATTCAGCTGCCCGTATCATTGCCCGAACCCCCTCCATCCACCACATCACTCCTGTCCTCCAACAGCTCCACTGGCTCCCTGTTCAGTTCCGCATTCAGTTCAAAGTCCTTCTGTTGACATTCAAGACCATCCACAACCTCGCCCCCCCATATCTGTCCGACCTCCTCCATGTTCCCATTCCCTCCCGCTCCCTCAGATCCTCTTCCTCCATACACCTGTCTGTCCCCTCCGCCCGTCTCACCACTATGGGGAGCCGAGCATTCAGCCGCTCTGCTCCCCGTCTCTGGAACTCATTGCCACCTCAACTCAGAAACACAGATTCTTTCCCCCATTTCAAATCACAACTCAAAACATATCTGTTCAAAACCGCCTACTCCATCTGACTCCAATTGCACTGTAATTTTGTTATTGTTTCTATTTTTTTCTTACCCCTTGTTAGTTTATATTGTTTTCATTTCTGACTCTGATTTTGTTTCCTTTAATGTGAATTCATGTATATATATATTTCTATCTGTGCGGTGTCCTTGAGTGCCGAGAAAGGCGCCTTTAAATAAAATTTATTATTATTATTATTATTAGAGACAGAACAGTACAATACAAACATATGACAGCAGTGAACAACTTAAAAGCTATTTAAAAGCAAGTGCAGTGATGTTGAGTTATGGGGTGTATTAGGTTTTTGAATGTGGCGAGTGGAATGAGAGAGGTCAGCTTTAGGGATTGTTGCAGGTGATTCCAGTCATTTGCGGCGGAAAACTGGAAGGAGGTGCGACCAAAGGAGGTCCGGGCTTTGGATGGGATGAGTTTGATAAGGCTGATAATAAAAACTTTGACAAACATGTTTTGTTTTTGTTGTAACGAGACGATGACGAAAACATTAGGGGTGTATTCCCCCGCTGTGTGTCTGATCTTTAAAAATAGAAGCAATGCATTCCTGCAGTAGGCTGAGTTATTGTTTGAGGGGCAAAGTGCTTGGGCTCTACCTGCAGCAGGTGTGCTGTGTGAACCAGCTCTCCCCAGATCCATGAATCTATCTCATCTGTATGTATGTTATAGTGACAAAGACAAAACCGGGGGACGTTACTGTTTGAAGTTTGACATTTTTGCCGCTACAACAAAGCTCTGCGTCTACAGCTTGATTTGTTCCAGTTTGGTGAAACATCAGACACACTTAGTAAGTGTTGATCAACTCCTTGTTATCAATGATGCAGATGCATTTCAGAGTGCTTTGGACTGACTGTCTGTCCAGTGCGCCTGTCACTGCAGGTACATTCAGGGACTGTTGTTCAAGTTCATTACAGCCCTTGTATTTTGTGTTCATGGCCTTTTCATTTGAATTAAAATATCTTCATAGTGGTCACATCAAGAATGTTTTTTTTAAACTTTTTAGCAGGGACAGGCTAAATCATTTACACAACAGTGTTAAAAGAGTGAAATATTGATACCAATATTGATACCAATACCTGATCGACTACATTAATTATTCTAAAGAGAGGAAACGTTTTGGCAAAAATAAAAGACTAAAATGTGACTCAATCTAGACTATAATGTACAGTAAAGGGCTGAAAAGACTAAAATGTGACTAAAACCCAACAGGCATTTTCATCTGAAGTGTAAGACCAAATCTAAAATAGCTGCCACATTAACACTGCTGTTAGTCTTCTTCTCTACCTCATTGAACTCTGCATCCTTCATGGCAGTGAGTTTGAATCCCGACTGCCGGCTCTCATGCTGCAGGACATGGTTCAAAAGCTGGGCAGCTGTCTTCACGTCGTTTCCATAGTAATGCTCGGTGTTATTGGTGGCGCTGTAAAGCAAACGCACAATGTGCTTGGAGTGTTCGCTGTCCATCCTTGAAGTGTTCCGTCGGAGGTCTTCATTCTGGTAGAATGGGGGAGGAAGGGAACAAATGTTAACAAGCAGATCAAGACATGGATTGAAATAAGATTTTATTTGGTCAATACCATGATAAATGGTATTTGATGGAGTCCAAGTTCAGTGTAGGGAAACCACTCAGTTTAAATCTACTGTAGACTTAATTCAATGAAAATGATACCAGAACAAGTAATTCATAAATAGAATCTTTTCCTTTGAAAATATCAACTTTGATTATAGAAAGGGCTCTGAGTTAAAAAGTTAAACAGTTAAACCTTAATTACAGAGTAATACATCAAAGATCATGACAGTATGAAAGTTTTTCATTCTAGTACTGACCAGCTTCTTCAGATGGGAGAAGGTGACTGTGGTGCAGTTGAAGAGGTCAGGTGACAGCCAACCCTTCTCGTCACTACAGTGGCGAATGGCAGTACCTATCAAAATTTCAATAAAAAAATGAATATTAACACATTTAAAAAGGGTCACTGACATACAAGAGGCACCCTAATTAAAAGGCAAATCATTTGTACTGTCGTATGGCTGTAAATAAGAAATCCAGTAACTCAAATTATCAGAACGTTTTGTAAGATCAATAAAACAAGGATTCAAATACAGAAATGTCCACTTTCAGGGCTTCACTGAGGTGCAGTGTGTAGCCCTGTTGCCTCACAGCTAGAAGGCTCCTCGTTCAAATCCCCTGGTCAGGCAGGTGCCCTTCTGTGTGGCGTTTGCATGTTCTCCCCGTGTATGCATGGATTCTCTCTGGGTGCTTCCTCCTACAGTCCAAAAACGTGCTTACCAGGTTTGGTCACTCTAAGTTGCCCGTAGGTGTGAGTGTGTGCATGAATGATTGTCTGTCTCTCCATGTTTGCCCTGTGGTAGGTTGGCGACCTGTCCAGGGTGTACAGTGCCTCCCGCTCAATGACAGCTGGGATCATAGACTGTGTAAATATGGACGTAGTATCTGTGACGTCACCCATCTGTTTCTGAAGCACTGATTTGAGGCCAATCGTCGGCGGCAGCCATATTACTTCTGTTGAATGATTGTGACTTCAAGAGGCGGGCTTTGAGCCTCCTAGCCAACAGCTACAGTGTTCCTGCCTGTCAATCAAGTCAGCTGTGCCTCTCATTGGAAGACTCGTAATCTCAATATCTTCTAAATTGCGGCGTTAGAAAAAAATCACCCCCCTACAGAAATGAGCTATCCAGAATACACTAGTTTTTTGAACCAGGCTGTAAACATGTTTATTTCTGATATAAAGATCGTCTTCTTTGAATTGGTGTGTATGTGGTTTCTGGTACTTCTGGAGCCAGCCTCAAGTGGATCCTCGATGAACTGCAGTTTTTAACACTTCTGCATTGGACTCATATTTTTAGGCCAGAGGTTGCAGCTTTGCTGGGATAGGCTGTAGCCCCCTGTGACCCCGAATGGGATAGGTGGTCAAGATAATGGATGGTCAGTTGGGTTGTCGGGTGGGTGGGTGGGTGGGTGGGTAGGTGGATAGGATAGGATAGGTAGGTAGGTAGGTAGGTGGGTAGGTGGATAGGTAGGTAGGTAGGTAGGTAGGTAGGTAGGTAGGTAGTTAGGTAGCCTCATCATCAGTGGTTCCCATTTAGAAATGGAGTACAGATTGTCATAACATCATAACAAGCTATTTACTTTAAGCTACTCTTGTAGTCTGAGGGATTTCAAAGGTTACTCACCTATGGATCCTTTTGGACAGTTCATAGCTGCAGGCCTTCCAAATTTGGTCTTGGGCCACCAGATGCCTGAGTCAAATGCTTTGGGACAGCCCTCGTACACCACTGTGTAGAAAAGGTACATTTTGACATTTTTTTAGAAATTAAAATTTGACACTGACACTACTTTTCATTCTCTATAGCTTCTAATACTCTTGTAGATCAGGCAGGTTTTAGAGGCTTGACATTTCTTTGAGTTTGTGTGTACTGAAACAGAATCCCTAAAATCTGAATATTATAATGTACAGGATGTAAAAAGCAGGGACCTGTACGTTTCTTTTTTGTTGGGCTCTTTGGGGCTGGCCTTACTCGCACAGCCTGACATCTGTGTCCAGTAACTTTAGCTCCCGTCATTTTTGACTTTTCTGTTTTTATTACTACATGCTCATGCTGTCTTTAAGGATACTTTTCACTAAAAGACAAGACATTTTGTACACATTTAAATCCTCAGCGGTGTTTGGTGCAGGGCTGACAGATCAGAGGCCTGCAACAGATGGTCACATCTCATTTTTTTTTCAAGGGCTAAAGTGACATTATCAAAAACAGTATGAGAATTTGGGACAATTCTAAGTCCAAACACATTCAAGGACTTGAATTTGCTTCAGATTTGGACAAACAGAACATACTGATGTTCCTTCTTTGCTAAAGGACTATGTGGCTTTGTCTTCTATTCATTTCTACGTCATTGTTGGTGTGCAGTCCCACTGCCAAGTTGGCCCACCAGCCAGATTTGCGTCTGCTGCTTGACTGGCTGGCAACAATAAGGTGAAGTCAAGGCAACAGCAGCACCAGAAGATGTGAGTGACACTATTTGTCTGCTTTGACACACAGGATCAATTTGTGAGCTTCAATGTTTCATCCAACTTCCTTTGGATTTTTTCTTTACTGTCTGTGCAGTCTTTGTTCCCAGGCTTACTCCAGGGGCATGAGCCCATGAATGAATGAATGAATGAATGAATGAATGAATGAAAGAGTGAATATACATTTTCTTGTGACTTACTCGCAACTACCAAGTCTTACATTTCCCAAACAACAGAGATGTAAAAAGTAAAAATGCAAGGTTTTTCAGGTCTGTCTTCAAGGGGAATAGAATATATATTTTAAATGCTTATTTGTCATGTGGAAGTCAGATCAATAACTTCTGATGCATTTCAGGAAGTCTGCAAATCTTTCAAAGACAAAATTTCTGATCCAGCTGGACTTTCATGTCACGTCTGACATCATTTTATTCAAATAAATGAATGGTCATTGCTCATATGAAAACCAGTGATGAGAGCAGAAAAGTCATGACAGTGGATTGTGTTTTACCAGTAATTCTACAAACCTTTGACTTCATCAGCAGCACCTCACAACATTTTGGGTGAGTGGAGTTGAGTGGGTAAAAGTGGGTTGTCTTGCACTAATCCTTTATTACTGATGTTCATACATTTTAAGAAAAGTTAAGATTTTTTTAAAGTAACATTTACAGTTCGTATGAGTATGAGTTCCATTACATTTCAAGAGTTAATTATCCTCATCTGAATTTTCAACTTAAAGTTAGACTGTCATTTAACCCTCCTATTATCTTTAAATATTACTAACACATTTTACCCCTGGGGTCAATTTGACCCCAGGGATATTTGCCTCCAGAAAAGATTTACATAAAATTGGTGACCAAGTGTTTATGTCAGGCACTTTGTTTATTTGTTGAATAAATAAATATCCCCTTGATAATGACACCTATCAGTGAGTTGACATGTCCTCTAGCGCCACCATCAGGCCAAAGTTTTAAATTAGAATGAATGTATCTTGAGAAAGTTTTCATTCAAATCTTCCCCAATTTCCTGACAACACTAATGATGTTGATAATGTTTTGGTGATGATATGACCTTTCCTCCAGTGCCACCATCAGGTCAAAGTTTCAGTTAGGGCACACACACAGACAGACAAGTTTTACACAGCTAAAACAGCTTGGGGTCAAATTGACCCCAGAGGACTACAAGTGCATGCAATATGTGTTCAGCACATTAAAAAAATATTGTCATGATAATTTTATGCTTCATCAGTTGTCACCATTAAGTTAGGAGAAGTCATGACATATGAAGCTAAACAAAAAAAAGTCAACTATTATTTTTTGAATTGGGTCAATTTAACCCCAAGGATAATAGGAGGGTTTAAAAAATTAAGAAAATCAGGGAACATCCAACTTTATGCATGCTATGACAAATTATATGTTTTCACATACCCTCGCATCCAGTCGGCGTGACTTCAGCAAAGGGGTTATCACAGCGGTTACACTGTCGACCGATGACTCCTCCTTTACAAGGGCACTGCCCAGTAATAGGGTCACATGTTCGAGACTCAGAGCCAACAGAGAAACATTCACAGGGGTAGCACATGTCTTCACCTTCTGGCTGGTAGTGGTTTTCCTGCAAAAAGAGGAGAAGACATTTAAAGGATGGTTATTTATCATTTATCTAGCAGTGCTATAAACGCATGTTTAAGGCCATTCTGAGATGCTGCAATAAAAACTTTTCCAAACAGGTACAGGGATGTTTTAAAGGCACAGTGCGTAGTAATCAGCAGCATTTCACAGAACAGAATTGGCAGAAATGGAGTGTTATTATCATAAGTATGTTTAAATGAGTAAACAATTGTTGAATTGAAAATAATTCTGCTAGCTAGAAGCTTTGGCGTGTCCTCTTTTACGGAGACCACCTTCTTGCATCACCACGTTTTCTCTGTAGCAACAGACAAACTAATAACATATGCTTTATTGTATTTAGTAGGAGGCTGCACTAATTGGAAGACAAAGAAAGAGAAGGTGGTTCTTTAGTGCCAGATGGCTGTCTAACATGAGTCTGGTCCTGCTGGAGGTTTCTGCCTGTTAAAGGAAGTTTTTCCTGCCGCTGTAACTTGCTAAATACTGCGAGGTGCAATGCTCATAGTGGATTAAGATGAGATCAGATCAAGTCCTGTCAGTGAGAGGGGACTGGATCTTATCCTGTCTTGATGTTGGGTTGTTAATAATCTAGAATAGAGTATGGTCTAAACCTGCTACTGTCCTCTAGATATTGCTTAATATTCACATTGTGACCCACTGTACCTTTAAATGCATGATATAGTATATTAGAAGTACAAAGGAAAGTCAATCAAAGAAGTGCACAATGCACATGTAGAGTTAGGGAACATGTTTTTACTAGACCAGGCAGAGAAATCCTGAAAAAAACATTCCAGAAGTATATAACAATTAAGTCAACGAGTGTTATATTTCCTATTAATGCAAAGATAAAAGTTAAGAAGCACAGAAAAAATGGACAAAAGCACACTGTTGTTACCTAAAAAGTATGAGGGAATTTCAAGTTATGTATGTTTTTACCTTGCAGTTACACTCTCCACTGGTCTTGTTGCAGTCTTTATGGAATCCCCTGCTAGTATCACAGTTACAAGGTCCACACATGGGATTGCCCCACCAACCTTGAGGACATGGCCTCTCCACTCTAACATAAAAGACAGCAGCATATTAATCACACACACTTTTTTTCTATCCTAATACATTATCAAGTTACAATATGAAAAAAGGATTCTCAATAAGGCTTTACACAGCTATTTAGCTCATAGAGTACTGTTGAGGTGTCTTGCCATAGCCTGCATAAAAAATGGACGTAGTATCCGTGACGTCACCCATCTGTTCCAGAGCCCTGTTTTGAAGCCAATCATAGGCGGATGCTATATTGGAAATGCTGAACTCAACCAAACTTCATCAGAGCTAGTGTGAGGTAAAGAGGCGGGCCTTTAGCCATAACTACTTGTCAATCAAGATTGGCTTATCTCTGTGAGCTTTAAGACTATGCTGGTTGTGCAAAGCAACACAACACCTTCTGTGCTGCTGGGCATGTGGATTTCTCGATTTCAACTTATTTGTACACACACACACACACACACACAAACACACACACAAACACACACAAACGCACACAAACACACAAACACAAACAAACACACACACACACACACACACCACTATATACTTTGTCTATAGGAAAGACAAAGTACATTTTCAGTCTGCCTCAAATGGAGCGCCGCCTGCAAGCTAGTTCAGGCAGACAACTCATTCATACTGACACGTCATCATCCTCCCTATCGGCTGATCTCAACATCCTCTCATTGGCGGTCTATTTAAGCTGCATGTCTCCCCGTCTCTGTCTCTGCCTCTGCTTTGCAAGTGCTCCTGCTGTCCTGCTCAGTGCTGTGTGCAAACTTTGTACCCACCTCCTCCCCGGCATCCACCTGCGGGCTCGGAGGGGGGTTAGTCCTATCTCATTGCTCCTAAATGTATGCATTTAAATAATCTATGCTGAGTAATGAGGTTCGGAGCCCATACGCTAAACACAATACTGTATGCTGCAATAAACTTTATCTAAGTAAACATGACTTGTCTGTCTGACTGAACTTAAACATCTTTGAGGGAGAATTCTTGTGGACATGCAAAGCTTACTTTTCTAAAAAAAAAGAAAAGTACAATTTGCATACATCACTTCATCAAACGTCTCTTTACAACCAAACCTGCGTAGTTCAATTGAAGGAAAGGACAATTACTTGTTTTCACAGTACTGTCCATAGTGGTTCTGTCCACATTCACATGTGTAGCCGTGGGAAGAACTTGGTTTGCGGAGGCAGGCAGAAACGTGCTCACAAGGGTTGAGCTGGCAAGCATCCACACACTCCCTACCAAAAAAACCTGCAAAACACAGAGACAAGTGGGAGGGATGACACTTCTAATCTTACCAAATGTCATATTGAGGGGCATGTGTTTGTGAAAGTGGACATTACCTGGGTCACAGACACAGGTGTGTGTGCTCCAGTCTTCACTGCAGTGGCTATTCTCAGGGCAAATGTTGGAGTCACAGGGGTCAGCAAGGTTGCAGCCATCATCAACATGGATCTTCTGGCCCCGATTCATGTTCACATTGGCTACATTCGTAGAAGTCTCTCCCATGCGCACACCCTAACAGAAAGCACACATCATGAATGATTTTTTTGAAATGTAAAAAAAACATTTCTAACATATTTTTTTTTTTAAAGTTAAAAATACACAAACCTGTATGCAGCCAACAAATCCTTTGCGGACAGTGTTGCCTTCTCCAAGCAAACCTCCTATTTGAAGCGTCTGCAGCTTTAATCCTGGGAGCTCATTACCAATCTCAACTGACTTCTGATTAAAAACACAGAGTTGTAAATTAGAGCATTTAAGTGGAAACCTTACTCACATGTTCAACATTATCTGTGTGATGGAATTTGGAAATACCTGATACATGTTGTAGTCCAGGGACACAGTAGCCATATATTTGATGTCCTTGCCATCTTTGACGCTTCTCAGTTCCACCAGCAAGTGGTGCCACTCCCCATCATTGACCCGGACTTGGGGGAAGCTCAGCGAAGCAACCAACTGCCGTCTCAGAAACACCTTCATGTGAACCTGCTGCTCACTCACCTTGATGAAAAAACAACAACGACATGGCTGAAGTTAAAGCTCCTGTGAGGACGTTTTTTGCTTATTTCTAAACAAACTCAATGATTCCTCTTCAGGAGCTGATACAGCAACAAGACCAACAAGATGTAATTTTTTCCACTATGTTGTTTTTATCTCTGGTAACAGCTGCTGCAGGGTACATGCCAGATGACATGATAAACTCAAGCTCCTGAAACTGTCTTTGTCTACGTTTTCCAAAGTAAGAATTCTCAATAAGTGGTGTATATCAGTGGTTTTCAAAGCGGGGGCTGCCAGAGGGGCCTCCAAATATTTGAGGGAAGGGAATAAAATAGAATCTATCTATTTTTTCAACACGTTTGTTAATAATTTCCTATGCTAAACAAATGTAATAATTATTTAAAAGTGAATAAAAGTAAGAAAATACATTCTAAAGGTTGTTGTTTCTTTACATATTTTGAAGCATTGTCTGTGGGTTTGCAAAGGGGGTGTCTGGCCACAAGCTAATAATGTTTGGGGGGCCTTGGTATGGTAAAGTTTGGGAGCCCCTGGTACATATGACTGTTAAATGAACCAGGGGTACATTTTCAGTGGATACAGGAAGAGATGAGGTACCAGTAGGTCCACAAGGGGTGCCAACAAGTTCCTTACATGAGCTTTAATTATAGAATTAAGAAGTGTTTCACTTTCCTTTCACTACAAACTGTTTTCTAAGTTGACTTCCCGTATCGATTATTGTAATTCACTCCTCTTCGGTGTCCCTCACAAATCCCTCCATAAACTTCAACTGGTCCAAAACTCTGCAGCCCGCATCATTACTAGAACCCCCTCCTTTCACCACATCACCCCCATCCTCCAGCAGCTCCACTGGCTACCGGTCAAACTCAGAATCAATTTCAAAATCCTCCTGTACACATTCAAGGCCGTCCACAACCTCTCCCCCCTGTATCTGTCTGATCTCCTCCACATTGTCACCCCCTCTCGCTCCCTCAGGTCTTCCTCCTCCCTCCACCTCTCTGTGCCCCCCGCCCGTCTCAGCACCATGGGGAGCAGAGCTTTCAGTCGCTCTGCTCCCCAACTCTGGAACTCACTCCCACCGGACATCCGAGACTCTGACTCACTACCCCTCTTCAAATCAAAACTCAAAACCCACCTGTTTCAAACTGCATTCCCCGCTTAATTTCCACTGCTTCATTTTTAACTTGGTGTTACTTTGCTTGTTGTTTTTATTTATCTTATCGTGTTCTTTTATTTATTGTGTTTTTTATCTGTCTGTAAAGCGACCTTGAGTGCTTTGAAAGGCGCTTCTAAATAAAATGTATTATTATTATTATTACTTCATATAAATTACATTTCACACCGAGTCATGAAAAACTGTTCTATATGGTGCCGGTGACATTTTTGGATCTCATTGTGAAAGTGTGAATTTGATTGTATCATACCATAAGTGTGATGATGGATGACATTCCAGCATTGGCCTGCATCAGGGTACCGGCTGGCTGCCTGGTGCGGAACATAAGGCCCATGTACCAAGGAACTGCAACAGTTATGTCCGTCTCATTCAGAGAGACCACAGCCTGGCCGTTGAAGAACTGAGGAGATGGCATCACTAGGAAACACAGGGACAAATAGTAAGAGGGTGTTTGTAGGCAGACATAAAGTGTTATGTTATTCTATGACAAACCGGTCCCCAGCACATTGTTTGTGTTTTGCACTACGTCAACTCATGTCTCACTCAGCGGTAAGAAAACGTCAACTCATTCTCATAGTGAAAGTTAAAAACACAAACAAACATGGCTGCTGTTAGTACTCACAACTGTCATGCTAGCATTATCTAGTTGTACCGGTGACATGATATCAGAAGAAAAGTTATAACACATATATAATACTGTAACAACTCTACTGTTTGTTAAACATGTTCAGTGTAGATACTCTTAATTCCTACAGTGTTGACAGTCAGTGAAGGCATCAGGAGAGGTGTAGGGTGTGTGAGCGGGAGAGAGGAGAGACAAGAGAAGTTCTTCATGCATTCAAACATTAATTGTTGTTTTGTTGGTTGGCGTTCACCAATCAGCTCGTCATAGGGCATCTACATTTTCTGCAGGACTTACTAAATGTCATTAATTCTTCTGCTTGTCAGAGCCCCCGTGGTGACAGCTTTTTAGACTCTGATCCGGACTACAGTCCTGAGCAAAGGGCTCATACTTGAAGACTCTGTGGATCCCCAAATATTAGAAGTCTTGTTTTCATCTCTATATCTTTTAAATTTAATTTTATAATTATGCAAAATAACAACAACAATAAACTGATCCTGAAAAACATAAAATGATCTCCTTCAGTGGAGTATATAAGAAAAGGAAAACAGTGATCAGAGACAGCAAGTAGCATGGATATCTTTTCAACACAAAGGGGTCAGGATTTGAAGTTACACACAGCTTAATTATCACTTTCATGAGATACAGACTACCTTCAAACATTTTACTGAAATCACCATGAAGAACACACTGTATTAAACATGCTCTTATAGAAACCAATAGATCTTCTGAGCGGTTTTAGAGTTACTAGTTTGGCAGTTGTGCTGAATTTGAATACCTGACTTCCCAGTTTAAAGGTGACATATCATGCAAAATCAATTTATATCAACTCGTTTAGACTACTGTAACAGCCTTTTTACCTGTTTGAACCAAAAATCCCTCGACAGACTGCAGACAGTTCAGAACTCAGCTGCCAGCCTTTTATCAAGAACCAGGAAATACGACCACATCACGCCTGTTTTAGCTTTACTACATTGGCTGCCCGTACCTTTTAGAATTGATTTTAAGATTTTATTGGTTACTTTTAAAGGTGACATATCATGCAAAATCGACTTTTTAATGGTTCTCTACCTGAAATATGTTTCCCTGGCATGTCTACAAACCCCCCGAGAATGAAAAGAATCCATTTTGCCCCTGTTCTGATTTCTCCACCTTTCTGTAAATGTGTGTGAAACGAGCCGTTTCAGACTTCTGTGTTTTTGTTACGTAACAACAATATCCGGTCTGTCACGGAGTCAGAGCTCGGAGCTTGTTCAGCCCATAGACTGTATAAAATACAACTCAACCCCTCCTCTGTTTTTCATTACCTGCACACATGTGTGCTAACAAGGAGCTTAGGAGGGAGGCATGCTAGTTGTAGGCTGTCTTAATAAACACAAAGGTCGGTTTTACTCCCCAAGTCTGCAGATTTGAAGATCTAGTGGATGATTTTTATTTTTCATGGAAAAGTGCTAGCGCTAGTTAGCATAGCCACATAGCTACATGTTCGTAGCTGTGTACCAAGACACACGTCTACATACTGACAAATAAAACAACAAGAAACACTAAATCTGTGACCAATGGTTCAGAAAGGTCCTGCTGCAGGCGCCTCTCCGTCAGGATCAGATTCTGGATCAGATTCAGAGGGTTGAAGTAACGCAGGTCTGTGAGCAGCCGTGTATATGCAGCCAACATGTAAACATTAGATCAACGTGCTGGAGAGCCGAGGCACATCCACTTCCTGAGGGGGCGTGGTCAGAGAGCTCATTCTCATTTAAAGGCACAGGCACAGAAAACAGCCTGTTCTGAGCAGGGCTGAAAAAGAGGGGTTTACAGGCAGACCAAAATCTGATTTCAAAGTGTTTTTTTGAGCCTAAACTTTAAAGACATGTTTTGGGGACCTCTTAGACCAATATATTTTGATGAAAAAAGCGTGATATGTCACCTTTAAAGCTCTGCACGGTCTCGGCCCCGGTTTTATCTCTGACCTTTTAACGCCCTACACTCCAGTGCGCAATCTGTGATTCTCGGGCAAAGAGCTACTACAAAAACTCGTCTTAAAACTAGGGGGGACAAGGCGTTTGCAGTCCGGGCCCCACAGCTGTGGAATGAACTGCAGGAGGAAATTAGGTTGGCGGACTCTGTGCTATCTTTTAAATCATCTCTCAAAACATACTTTTAACGAAGAGCATTTCCTGATTTTATTTGACCAAAGTGTCTTGCACAGGGTCCTGCTTTTATTTGGTTTTGACTTTGTTTTTGTTTTTATGATTTCATATTCTTCTAATAGTGATGACACTTGCACTGTCTGTATGGCTTTTTAAAATGCTCTTTATTTTGCACATGTCCTTGAGGCATTGTTCAGCACTTTGTAACATAGTTTTTTAAAAGTGCTCTATAAATAAAGATTATTATTATTATTAATACTGTGTCATTGAAAATGGTCAGAACAATTAAAAACTTCTATGATAGAATAACAGAATAACAAGAAGAAAAAAGCTGCCCGACCAGGTGTGTGACTTGCAGACATTTCTCTCCATTCATGTCAGTCCTGGAGATTTTGGCGGAGAGAAATATGCTGTATCAAATGTCTCTATTCTAACATGGTGTTTGGTGTAAAAAGCCTCAAACCAAATATGTCAACTACAAACAGGGAGGCCAAAACTTTTCTCCAGCTTGCTTTGACCAAGGCCCATTTTAGATACTGGATACTAGGGCCTGGCACTAGCTGGGCGGCTATCTCAAAGACAAGAGTGCAAGGAGAGGTATTCACACCTTCACACTTTGTTTGGAAACTTGCCCTTGAGCAGGAAATCAGTGTTCTCTTCTTACTACTGAGGAACATGAGTTCACTTCTGCTGGGTAAATAATATTTCTTTTGGCAAGATGTGATGTTTTTTCTGTCAGTCCGTCATTTCGTCAGTCTATCTGCAGTAGTATTGTATGAAAAGTCATTGTCTGTTCCTTTTGAAATCTCCTTCTCGGCCCATGCTTGGTGTCTTTAACTAGTGAGCTGAGTCTGTGCTTTGACTTCCCATTGTGAACTCTCTGCATGAGTCAGACTGAATCAAGGGAGGTGTTCCTTATCCTATTTGATCTCTAAAACACAAAGCTTCACTCATGTTCAGGAGAAAAACCCACAGAAACCCACATACTCTTACACATTTACTGTAGTCAACTATTTGTATGTGTATTTTGAAAAGCTCTCAGATGATCATGTAGAAATAGAAACCTGTATATTAATGCAAATTAAAAAAAAACACAGAGATATGGAAACTCTTTGACACTCTATATGGAATCTTCATTCTTAACTCCTAGAAACCAGATGTGCTCAAGCTTTTTTGAAAGATAAAACATTCTTACCTTGCTCACAGTTCTTCCCTCCATACCCAGTTGGGCAGTCACAAATGTAGGTGTTCCACTTATTGACGCACACTCCTCCATTCTGACACACCTCATCAGAGCAAAAATTGCTTTTAGCTAGACAGCCTGAAATAGAAAAAAAATATATAATAATAATAATAATAATAATAATGCATTTTATTTATAAAAGCGCTTTAAAAGGTTCTCCAAGCGCTTTACAGGAAAATACAATTATACAATAGGAAGCAAAAGGAAAACAGTGCAAAAAAGCAAAGAAGAGCAAGGCAGCAAAATAAAACAAAACAAGAAAAAAATCAATCAATTATAGTTTAAAAGCCTTTCTAAATAGGTGTGTTTTGAGTCCGGATTTGAATTTGGTGAGTGAGGGAGAGAATCTGAGGTGTTGGGGGAGAGAGTTCCAGAGGGTGGGGGCAGCGACAGAGAAGGCTGTCCCCCCAGGTTCGGTGCTTGGGTTTGGTGAGAGGGGTGAGGAGGTTGGCGTTGGTGGAGCGGAGGTTGCGGGAGGGATTATATGGCTGCAGAAGGTCGGTGAGGTAGGAGGGAGCTAGGTTATGGAGGGCTTTATAGGTGATGAGTAGGATCTTGTACTGTATTCTGAAGGGGATGGGAAGCCAATGGAGGTTCTGGAGGACTGGGGTGATGCGGTCTCTGGAGCGGGAGTGAGTGAGGAGGTGTGCAGCTGGGTTTTGAATGTATTGTAATTTGTTGAGGAGGTTGTTGGGTGAACCGTAGAGGATGCTATTGCAGTAATCGAGTCCTGAGGTGATGAAGGCGTGGATGAGAGTTTCAGCTGCAGTGAAGGAAAGGGAGGGGCGGAGACGGGCGATGTTTTTGAGGTGGAAGAAAGCAGTTTTTTAAATATTGTTAATGTGTTGTTGAAAGTTGAGTGACTGATCAAAAATGATACCAAGGTTACGGATGTGGGTGGATGCTGAAACAGTGGATTTATCAATAGTGAGTGAGAAGTCTGGGCAGGTGGAAGTGAGGGATTTTGGGCCTATGATGAGAATTTATTACAATTGAGTTTGAGAAAGTTTGTTTTCATCCAGGAGTTTATTTCAGTGAGGCAGTTTGTGAGGGTGGTGTGGGAAGCAGCGGTGATGGATGTGGTTGAAATGTAAAGCTGGATGTCGTCGGCATAACAGTGGAAATGGAGGCCGTGGTGGCGTATGATGTGACCAAGGGGGAGCATGTAGATGATGAAGAGGAGGGGACCAAGCACTGAACCCTGGGGGACACCATGAGAGAGGGGGGCTGTGCGTGACTTGAGGTTGTTGATGCTGATAAACTGATGGCGGTCAGAGAGGTAGGATTTGAACCAGGAGAGGGCGGTGCCAGTGATACCGAGGGAAGATTGAAGGCGGGTGAGGAGGATGGAGTGATTGAGGGTGTCGAAAGCTGCACTAATGTCCAGGAGGAGGAGGATGCTGAGGGAGTTGTTATCGGATGAGAGGAGGAGGTCGTTGGTGATTTTGAGAAGGGCTGTTTCTGTGCTGTGATGATAACTGAATGATACATGTCTGATGACCCATTTAATTTTTCAGTTAATCTATGATGGAGGAAAATCTAAATTAATCAACTTTAAATGTATTGCTTTCATTGACATTGGTGTTTTTTTGTTAAAAGGGGGGAAATTAAGCTTCAAACTTCTACAACTTTTTTTTTTTAGCATAAAATTAAGGTGTCTTATGTGCTTTATAACATTTGTCACTTGATGGACATAAAAAGTAGTAACGTAGAAATGAGCGATGATTGTACCTATTCAGTTAAGCACTGGTGAGTCAGCATGTTTGGGTCATTTTCTATTAGTTCTAACCATAGACTGTATAAAAAAATGGACATGGTATCTGTGACATCACCAATCTGTTCCTGAGCGCTGTTTTGAAGCCAATCGTCAGTGGGTGCCATATTGGAAATACTGAACTCAACCAAACTCCATCCGAGCTAGTGTGAGGTAAAGAGGCGGGCCTTTAGCCTTTGCGCTAACAGCTACAGGGTGTCCCCGCTGTCAATCAAGTTAATCATGTCCTTATTTGGGAAAAACAAAATTACTGAGTTGTAAAAAAATTCACCCTCCATACAGTGTGTGCTGAGAAAAAAGCTACTTAGACCTAAACCATTTTTTGGAACCAGGCTGTAAACATGTTTATTATTGCTGCATCTTCTTTGAATGGGTGTGTGTGTGGTTTCCAGTGTTTCTGCAGCCAGCCTCAAGCAAACGCTCGATGAACTGCCATTTTTAACTCTTCTGCATGGGCTTCATATTTTAAGAGATTGCCGGTTGGTTCTAACCTGCTGCGGTGCCATTGTTAGCAATGTAGCTGGCCATGTCAATGGGTTTGCTGTCAATGCTAAGGTTTCTCATGCAGCCCATGAAGTCTCTGTTCCTCACTGGGAAGTCCTCAGGTAGGTTGGGAACTCCGCCTAACAAAAGCGGTCCTGTCAAGTCCAGTGACCTGTAGAAGGAGACACCGACAGAAATGATTAGAGCAACATCTTGAATGTTTTATGATTATTATGTTTTGTGACTGTTCATTTGATCTGCTTTAGGTGTGCACATCATTGACCAAAGACACAGTGATACCCCATCCATGCACCCAGTTTACCTCACAAAGGGCAGCTGAGGTAAAGCATCAGCCTTTAGTATGACTGACTTTTCAGAAATAAGGTCATTGTGTCCAATGTTCTAAGCTGTCACAAGGCTAACTGCTAGCATCACCATGAAAGTCAGGTTCCACATACTAGGTCATGAAGCTGCTTACACCCTGAGCCTCTCAACCACACAACATCAAAGAAAATGGGGCTTTGAGAGATTGAATGCAATGCAATGCTGCACAAAACAACTCCACTAAACCTTTTGATGTATAAGTTGGGGATGCATACAGCATACACAGTTGCTTTGCCAGGAGGCTTTGCCAAGACCATGTGGAGCTTATTCAAAGATTCTGGAAGCAACTGAATGAGTGAAATCCCTGAGAATTTTTGAATCTTGCAACACATTCTAGTGACAATCGGCCTGACAGAAATTGTCCAGAATAGCTTAAAAGATCAATATCAAAATGTCTAAATGTACGTATTAATGGACAATTTATGAAGATAAGATAAGATAAGATACTCCTTTATTCGTCCCACAACGGGGAAATTCATGGAGTTACAGCAGCAAACAAGAAGGTGTACAGTACAAGAATTTAACAAGAATATATATAGGAAAGAAATGTCCATGAGAGACGACAGCTTAGCCATAATTCTCCTGTCAGCCACCACCTCCACAGGGTCCAGGACTGAGCTGGCCTTCTTCACCAGTTAGTTCAGTCTTGCTCTCCTGTATCCTGTCCGCCCACAGCAGGTTTAATCTGTGGCATTCTTGTCCGGTGTTAGCTCTGTTAGCATGATGCTACTCTGCCAGTATTCCCTCTGGTGCTGGGTTAGCTCGTCCACCTTATCATAGATAGATCTTACATTCCCCATAACGGTGGGTGGAAGGACAGGTCCATGTCGTCTTTTTTAGCTGGCACCTCAGTACCAGCACGTCGTCCTTGCCTCCTTCTCCTCAGCTCGCAGGGAACATGGGGCCTAGCATCGTTTAGCACCGACATGCTACGGGCTGCTAACAGCTGATCTCGTATGTTAACAATGCGACCATGGTTACAAAGGATCTCCAGACACACACAGGAACAAAAATAGTAAAAACACCACTGCAAACGTAGCCAGTTTGGTGTCCATGGCCAACAAATGAGTCATTAAAAGTCATGACAGGCTCCAAATACAAAGAGAACTAAACACATATGAAAAAAGAACAACAAAGAGAGAGCTGCTGCAACAAGGAGCCACTCGAGAGGCGCTAAGCAACAAGCTTATTAATGAATTAGTACAATAATATATATGTTAATATCAATAATTGTATTGATACAATGGCTGATCATACTGAGTGAAGATGTAATAACTTTTTCTTTTTTTTTTTTAAGTTATATTTTTGGGACTTTTTACCTTTATTTGATAGGACAGCTGAAGAGACAGGAAATGTGGGGAGTAGAGAGTGGGGGAAGACATGCAGGAAATGGTCAACCGGCCGGGAATTGAACCGGCGACCCCTGCGACGAGGACTGTAGCCTCTCTATGTGGGGCGCTTAAGGCTGATTTATACTTCTGCTTCGAATCGACAGCGTAACCTACGTTGGGGGTCCGCCTAGCTCCCGTACCTACGCAGAGGCCTACACACATAGCTGACGTGCATCTCCTCCAAAATGTAACTACCCGTAGAATCGACGCGGACCACAAGCCCTGTGATTGGTCCGCTATGCGGCATTGTGTTTCCTGCATTTACAGCACTTCTGGGATCCCGGACATCGGCCGCACATCGGCCGTGTATTTCATCTCCTCCTCTCTATTCTTCATGTAATCATGTCTGTATGATAAACAGCAACATGTATCAGCTGTAGATTAACAGAACACGCTCTGAATCTCTGTGGAAAAGGAAACAGAGATCGTAACGGGACCCCAAGAAATGCTAACTTAGGGAAGGACTTCTTTCAGAAGCTTAGTTGGAATTTGGTCTAAAAGATAGGTTGATGTTTAGCTGAAGAAACCAATTCAGGAAGGTCAATGGGTGAAAAACCATCTAGGTATACATCTGGCTTTAACGTTGTTTCAATGATCCCACTGTTGGTAAAGGAGTTTGCTAATTTGATCTCTAATCTTTAAGATTTGATCATTAAAGAAGCTCTTAAAGTCATTGCTGCAGGGCTTAAGGAATACATGGCTCAGTGGAGCTATGACTGTCAGCCTGGCTACAGTGCTGAAAAGGAACCTAGGGTTGTTTTTATTCTCTTCTATTAGAGATGAGTAGTAGGCAGCTTGAGCATTCTGCAGGGCCTTCCTATATTTATTAAGATGATCTTTCCAAAGTGAGCAGGTTTCAGTTGTTTTATTGGAGCGCCATAATCCTTCAAGTTTAGAGAGTTAATATGTTGAACACTGGATTCAGCTAAAACTCAAAATTAAAAATGCTGTATAGCTATCCAACTCAATATATTTTTGGCAGTATACACAGTGGAATAGGACCAATACCAGGACAAAAATGTGAGGTATAGTTACCATTTGCTAATTTCAACTATCCTGGGTGTTAGCCTGACTTGTGCTGCATACTCATTACTAAGTAGATCTGGGTTTAGTAGCACATTAGGTGTTACATTCATGTGGTAGCTCCTCATCAATGGATAGCAAGCCGACATGGTCTTGGTAGACACACAAAGCAAGGTGACTCAATATAAAGACAGTTGCTGCCATAAACGTCCTGCTGCTGTGGACGTGCCTGACTCCAGTGGCAACAGCTCCTACTACTACTACTACCATCTTTCTCATCACAATCATCACTCTCTCTTTCTCTCTCTTATTCTTATTCTTCTCTTTCCAACCCCAACTTGGTTGAGACAGATGGCTGTCTAACATGAGTCTGGTCCTGCTGGAGGTTTCTGCCTGTTAAAAGGAAGTTTTTCCTTGCTGCTGTAACTAGCTAAGTACTGCAAGGTGCAATGCTCATGGTGGATTAAGATGAGATCAGACTGTGTCCTGTCTTCAAGAGGGGACTGGATCACATTCTGTCTTGGTGTTGGGTCTCTCTAATTTAGAGTACGGTCTAGACCTGCTCTGTTTGTAAAAGAGTCTTGAGATATTGTTGTTGTGATTTGGCGCTATACAAATAAAGATTGTTTGATTGACTGAAAGACAGGTAAAGTCATCCAGTTTCATAATTCCTGATTTTTAACCATGTGTACCACAGTCACATATTGCTGACATAATTAAATAATCATCTAGTGTTGTTTTGTGCCTGACATCATGGTCTAAGCGAATCTAGTGAAAATAGCTGGAGGTATACTCTGGCTTTAAACAAAGAGTGTAATCTACTTTATTTAAAGTCAGTAGTCATCAGGAGTTCACAGAACTTTAACTTCCATCTATTACTCCTTATAAGGAAAGCACATTTTTTTCTGCACTTTGCTCCGGTTACAATCACCATCATATTAAGGCATTCCGAACAATTAAACCTTTGCTGGTTGGAAACAGTTAAAATATCCTCTACACACTTCAGTTTCTGTGACCTGTGCAACACGTTTGTAAAGGAATGTAACCTCATTAACTCGTCTTTGAAGTTTTCCCTCTCTCTCTTTTTGTCCACACCCTCAGCACAAATGTGTCTCAGCATGCACTCTTAAAAAAAAAAACATCCCAGGCTATAAAAATAAAACTAGTTTACATTTTGTAAACACAGTGAATCAGCGGAAGTCTGGGTTGAGATGAGCTGTTGGATATATAAGATCATGTCAGCACAAAGACTGTGAAGGATGACCTCAAAGACTGATGACAGAAAGAGGAGCACATGAGAACAACTGTTGAGAATTCGGTGGATATTAATATTATCTAACCAAAGAAAACCCAAGAGCTAAAAAAATATCAAACTAGTTTGTGCATGGGGTGTTTATGAGAGAGAGTATAGACATCTACTACTGCTACTATCTGTCTTATCACTGTCATCACTCTCTCTCTTACTCTCCTCTATCCCTCTTTCCAACCCCAACTCGGTCGAGGCAGATGGCTGTCTAACATGAGTCTGGTCCTGCTGGAGGTTTCTGCCTGTTAAAGGAAGATTTTCCTTGCCACTGCAACTAGCGGCTAGTTGCGGATCCATGTCAACTACTACAGGACTTTAAGATGATAACTGCAGTATGTAGCTAGTTACAGCAGCATGGAAAAACTTCCTTTTAACAGGCAGAAACCTTGAGCAGAACCAGACTCATGTTAGACAGCCATCTGCCTCGACCGAGTTGGGTCTGGAAAGAGGGATAGAGGAGAATAGGAGACATGTCTATCGATATTTCCTTTTTTTTCCTTGTGTGGGTAAACTGACTTTTACCCACAGAGGGTGATGACTTGAAAAGAGAAAAAAAGATGAGTGAAAGAGAAAGAAAGACTCCAGCTTACTTCTTCTGTCCAGTCTGAGTGCCCCGGGCAGCACAGGAGTAGTTGCCAATCTGCTTTCCAAAGCGAACAGCCATGGAGATGTCACAGTCATCCACAGCAACCACAGCCACCTTTTCTCCAGAGGGTCCATGAGGGATGCCCAAACGCCCAATATTTGGCTGAAAAGCAAACAGACATTAGCATTAAATATTATTTGTAATCCAATATATCATCAAAAAATTAAAATATTGTAGTGAAAATATGTAGCAGCCTCCAAGAATCTGAGGATTAAAGAATGTCTACAGAAGGGTTTTCACTTAGCAGGTACTTCAGTTAATAGAATCATTCACCAGCGTTTCCAGACATGTAAGGCTACGGAGCTGTGCTGCTTTTTCACATGTACTTTAAGGGGAAACACCAAACTTTTATTACCACCAATATGATTATCTGTCTTTGGTTATTTCTCCAACGGACATTTTGGCCAATAATATCTCAATATGCCAGACTCACTTGTGTGTGAGTTCTGCCCTTACATCTGACTCTGGCTCTAACATATAAGGGTGGACATGCTGTCTCCTGCAGCCATGTTTTGGGGCATGCTCACAAGATGCCATGGTAAATGTTAAATGGTAAATGGACTTGTACTTATATAGCGCTTTTCTAGTCTTTCTGACCACTCAAAGCGCTTCTACACTACTTGTCACATTCACCCATTCATACCCATTCACTCACTGATGGTAGAGGCTGCTACAGTAAGGGACCATCAGTGTTAGCTAATCTTATTCATTCACATTCACACACCTCTGAACAACAGAGGGAGCAATTTGGGGTTCAGTGTCTTGCTCAAGGACACTTCGGCATGTGACTGGTGGAGCTGGGTTGAACTGCCAACCATCCGATGGATAGACAACCAACTCTACCCACTGAGCCACAGCCTAACATGGTAACAAGATACTCTTTTCATGTTGGCACACCTCGTGGAAGAGAGGGGCAGGGTAAGAAGGAGCTCATGTGGATTTAAAAAGACACACACCATAATTGACCGTTTTGAGAAAGGCTCTTTAGAGCCGGTCCAAAACCTCCTCGAGAGCTTGATTATAATATTTTGACTGAAACATGGTAAAGATGTTTCATTTAGACAAAAAGGGGCATGATATGTCACCTTTAAAATTCTCTGAAGCAACAAAACCTAAACATGGTTTTAAAAATCTGTAAACATACTGAGTGTCTGTCTGTGAAGGTTCTCAGTCATCCAGGTCATGGTAATCCAAAGCTTGATCTGTAAGACAACTGGACTGGTAGAAATTCTTGAAGACGTTTCACCTCCACTGAAGAAGCCTTTCGGTGGAAAGTTGAAACGTCTTCAAGAATTTCTACCAGTCCAGTGGCCTTACGGATCAAGCTTTGGAAACATACTGAGTCAAACTTAAGACTTTTTAAAACACTGCGAAAATATCTAGGAAGAATAGGAAATGATACTAACAAAATATGTAATTATTTGTTCTTTAATGAACTCAAAGTGAGCAAACTTGGCGTAGAAAGCAGCTGTAGTGCTACTGGTACAATGTCTGTAATGACTTTGGTTGACTTGAAGCAGAAGTTTACAGGCCTCTCTTGGCTTAACATGACAAAAAGCCTATTGTCTGGTAGCTCGCACCTAATGATTACAAAGTAGGCTAATTCCTTCATCAAGGCCCCTGGCCGACAAATGTTGATCTGAGAAAATGTGAATCAGCTTAGAGAAATGGGAGGCCAATTAGTCTTTTTTTTTTTTTTTAGATGTAACCTGAGACCTAAGTTCAATGCAGTGTTTCCTAAACAATAGTGGCCTTAATGGCCATGAAGCAGAATTAATTCAATGAGTTCTATGATTACAAAAAGTATATCAGGAAATTAAAATTTAAGAATTTAGAGAGCCAGTACACAACAAATGTTATCTCAAGACACTTTACAAAAAAATTTACTCTTTGTTCATATTATTTACAAAAACCCAACATCAAGACAGGATAGTCCAATCACACAGAAGACTCAGTTATCTCACCTTAATCCACCATGAGCATTACACCTCACAGTATTTAGCTAGTTACAGCGGCGAGGACAAACTTCCTTTAAAGGTGACATATCACGCTTTATTCATCAATATATATTGGTCTAAGAGGTTGGGGACCTCTTAGCATGTCTTTAAAGTTTATGCTCAAAAAAACACTTTGAAATCAGATTTTGGCATGCCTGAAAAACCCTCTTCTTCAGTCCTCCTCAGAACAGTCTGTTTTCTCTCTGACCACGCCCCCTCAGGAAGTGGATGTGCCTCGGCTGTCCAGCACGTTGATCTAATGTTTACATGTTGGCTGAATATACACGGCTGCTCAGAGATCACGTTACTTCAACCCTCTGAATCTGATCCAGAATCTGATCCTGATGGAGAGGCGCCTGTAGCAGGACCTTTCTGAAGGATTGGTCACAGATTTAGTGTTTCTTGTTGTTTTATCTATCAGTATGTCGACGTGTGTCTTGGTACACAGCTACCAACATGTAGCTATGTGGCTATGCTAACTAGCGCTAGCACTTATCCATGATAAATAAAAATCATCCACTAGATCTTGAAATCTGCAGGCCTGGGGAGTAAAACCGACCTCTACAGCAGGACCTTTCTGAAGGATTGGTCACAGATTTAGTGTTTCTTGTTGTTTTATTTGTCAGTATGTAGACGTGTGTCTTGGTACACAGCTACAGCTACAGCTATGAACATGTAGCTATGTGGCTATGCTAATTAGCGCTAGCACTTATCCATGACAAATAAAAATCATCCACTAGATCTTCAAATCTGCAGACGTGGGGAGTAAAACCGACCTTTGTGTTTATTAAGACAGCCTACAACTAGCATGCCTCCCTCCTAAGCTCCTTGTTAGCACACATGTGTGCAGGTAATGAAAAACGGAGGGGGGATTCAGTATTATTTTATACAGTCTATGGACTGAACAAGCTCCGAGCTCTGACTCCGTGACAGACCGGATATTGTTGTTACGTAACAAAAACACGGAAGTCTGAAACGGCTCGTTTCACACACATTTACAGAAAGGTGGAGAAATCAGAACAGGGGCAGAATGGATTTTTTTCATTCTCGGGAGGTTTGTAGACATGCCAGGGAAACATATTTCAGGTAGAGAACCATTAAAAAGTCAATTTTGCATGATATGTCACCTTTAACAGGCAGAAGCCTCGAGCAGGACCAGACTCATGTTAGACAGCCATCTGCCTTGACCAACTTTTACTTATATAGCGCTTTTCTAGTCTTTCTGATTACTTAGAGTGCTTTACACTACTTGTCAGAAGCCAACCTTCTGTGAGCAGAGCATGAAGACAAGAAATTAAATGAGTTAACATCTATTGATCTAAAAATGTTGGTTTTTTTGCAACAGATTTACAGTTCAGTCAGTAATCTCAGGTTGTATTGAACGCAAGTTAATTTCAGCAGCAGAACATTGTTTGTGGTTGGCTTCAAACATCATCACTTCTCACAGATGAATTTACATGCAGAAATGGAGGAGTGATGAGATAATATCTTGCGCCCCTATAGTCTGAGCCTGCAGGTGGATGCTGAGGAGGTGGTGATTGCAGCGCTGGTTAAGAGCAGCAGTGGAATTGGCAGAGACCAG